>NW_005842902.1:184753-219158 GCF_000455745.1 Alligator sinensis | reverse complement strand
CCTCCTTGGCCCTGCTTGAGATGCATCTGTGGATGCACAACAAGGTACAGTTAGCTTTACTGACTGTGACCTCGCATTGACAGCCCATGTTCATCTTGGAGTCAATAATGACCTCAAGATCTCTTTCTGCCACTGTGCTCTCACGAAGGGAGTTTCCCAGCTTATAAATGTGCTGCTGGTTCATACTGCTCAAGTGCAGCACCCTGCACTTGTCAGTATTGAAACCCATCCTATTTTCGTTAAACCACTCCTGTAACCTATCCAGGTCCTGCTGTAATCTGTCCTTCCCTACTAGCATGCCCACCTCACCCCAAATCTTGGTATCATCAGCAAATTTAAACAGGCTGCTTTTTACCCCATTGTCCAAGTCACTAATAAAGAAATTGAACAGTGCGGGCCCAAGGACTGAGCCCTGGGGGACCCCACTTCCCACTTTTCTCCAGGTTGAAAAAGAACCGTCCACCACTACCCTCTGAGTACGACCCTTTAGCCAATTTGCAATCCATGTGACTGTGTAGGCATCAATGCCACAGTCACCTAGTTTTTTGATGAGAATGGGGTGGGAGATGGTGTCAAAGGCCTTGCTGAAGTCCAGAAAGACTACATCCACCACGACATCTGCGTCCAATGCTTTTGTGACCTGATCATAGAAGGCAATCAGGTTGGTCTGGCAGGACCTGCCCCTAATGAAACTGTGCTGGTTGCCCTTGAGCATCATCTCTGCTGCTGGCCCATCACAGATGTGCTCCTTGATGATCTTCTCAAAGAGTTTCCCCCAGATTGAAGTAAGATTAATGGGCCTATAGTTGCCTGGGTCCTTCCTCTTCCCTTTTTTGAAGATGGGGACCATGTTTGCTTTCTTCCAGTCATCTGGCACCTGGCCAGAGCACCACAAGTGCTCATAAAGCCATGCCAGGAGCCCTGCAATAACCCTTGCCAATTCTCTCAACACCCTGGGGTGGAGAGCATCTGGACCTGCTGATTTGAACATGTCCAGCCCCTCCAACAGCTCTCTAACCTGGTCCTCCCTGACCTTAGGCCTGGTGGCATTTCTCCCGAGTCCATCTGGAATCCTGGACTGCACCCCAGGTCATTTAAGGCACATTAAGCCACTGAATTTCCTACAGCAGCTGGAATGAATGCACACCTCAGCAGTGTATTGTGTAAACATTGACACCATTTAAAGGGGTGCAAAAGCATTTAGCTTTCTTTCAAGTGTTATGCACACATGGCTCTTGTTTCACTTATACACAGCCCTAGGTGCTATATTCTTATATTCTGTAAGACTTTTGGAATTCAAAGTCATCTTTTCTTGATTAATACCCTTCCTGGGTAGCTCATCTTTGATGTACATAGACATGGCTGTAGGCTATTAAATTATTCATCATTAAATTCTTTACTGATACTGTGATATACTTATAAAATGAAACTTAGCACCTCAGAGGTGCTTTAGTTCAAAAGCGCGCCACCATGATTTTTTCCTGTGCTGATGCATTTTGCCACTTATATAACTGCACACAGTGCATGTTATCTCACGTGCAGAGCAGATTCGATTAATGAAGTCTGCTCAGAAGCAGTGGATTTCCAGCACATTGCCAAATGAAAAGGTAGGTGTATAAATGCCCAAATGTAACATTTTGAAAATGGAATCAACAGTGTTGCTTTAAAAAGTACATTTATTTTCAATGTTCTAAATGATCAAAATAAATTACTGGGTAATAAAATGGGTACAGAAGAAAAAAACCCCAACATTTTAGTCTTTGCATTTCCAGAACAAGACATCATCTTAACTAAACTTTACAATGGCTTGAAGGAATAGGGAAGGATTATTATCTTATTTTACAAATAATGTAAAAGTTAGGTAAGTGACTCATCACAGTCACATAACTGGGCTTAGGGTGCATCTAGACATACTCATTCACGTTCTAATTAGAACACTCCAGCGTTGCCTCATGGTCACATGTATTAAGACCCTGCGCATTTCAAAATGGCCACAGGGGAGCTTTATCTAAACCTCATTGAATGCGCTTTAGATAAAGTGTAATAAAACACTCCTCTTCCCCATCCTCAGGCATGTGTATAGGCAGCCTTAAAGCTCAAGGCTCCATAATTACCTGTTCTGGGTTCAAATCATTGAACTAAACTGCCTTTTTTTTTCCTCCAGTGATGTGACAGATTCCTCCCAACTGACCTTCTCTTATCCCAAAGCTTTATGTTACTAGTAAACTACAAAAATATTGTTGAAATGCAAAGGGGAAAAACAGTAATATAAGACAACAAAGCCTGCAAATCCAATTAATGTAAATTTAGGTGACTTTTGTGGGTCAGAGTTCCAGGCTGAGGCCCCCAGTATAAATCTGTGTTGTCATTTGAATGAGTGCTCTTGAAGCAAATGCAAATATTTATACATAAATAAGCATATTAAATGGTATGTGTAGGACCCCTTGGGACAAGTGCTGATATCTGTGCCGGGAATCGGAGCAGCTGGCCGGCAGCTGCTTTCTGACCCACCCCCACCGGAGCAGTAAAACTTTCACCTGACAGGCAGGTAGTGATGGATGGGGTGAAATTAACCAGGCACAGATGCGTGTTGGTTACAGGAGATTGTTTACTTACGTTGCCCAGATAGGGACGTGCGACGCAGGCTGAGCCTTTATTTTGTTACAGTTGCATCGATTACAGTTGAGCGAACAAGGTCGGGTTACGATATCAAGCGATGACGAACGAAGTGCGCCGAGAATGGACTATCGAGCCTGCAGGGCTTTACTACATCAAAATTAACGATGACGGGGAGTGATTGACAGCTGATCAGGCCATCAAGCTACTCTGGTGATGGACTCAGGTCTCTCCTCAGAGATTTCTCCGGGGTTTTCCACCTGGGCAGAGGTTGCTAAACTATTTATAGACAGAGGTGTCTGACAGAGATACCCAATGATGAACCGTTATGTGGAATCTTTAATTTTCTGGCAAGCAGCAGTTCTTTGTTTTATCACGTTACAAGGTAGTGGGTCAGGTTTCCTGCCTGTTACATATGAGGTTATGATGAGGGGCTTATGCTTGTTTTTTGACCAATTGCAGGGATTTATGGCAGGGCTATCCCCTTTCACCCTGACCAGTCTTAAGTTTCGTTTCTTGTTTGTGACGTGGGCATAAATTATATACAGCTCTCTGCCAGGATTTTGTTTCAGGAGTTTCTGGCAAGGATATCTTTTAACCCTTAGTTGACTACTTGAATGGTATCTCTTGCTAGTGGCATGGGCACTGATTAACTGGGTTGTGACAATCTGTCATCTAAATAATGAACAAAAAGCAGAAAATGGACAACACTTTTGCTTATCGGTGGCTCTTTGTGTGTGAGCAAGTTTCAGAAACAGGTTTAAAATGGAGAGGGGTAATACTTTGAAACCCTTTATAGCTCGTATTTTCCATTTGTTTCCTGATTTATTACCATTTTTAGGGCAGTTTTCCAACATTCCATCAGAAAAACAACTCTTGTTTTTTAATCGGGGAAAACAAAAATCAGTACACAGCATTTTCCAACCCCCCACAAATCAGCTTCCAATTTCTTACAGGTTTTTTTCCCCATTAAGCATAATGTTTGCATCAGCCTGGCCAGTGGTAACATTTCTTTTGGTGTCTGCAGCAGATGGAGAATACATTGCCAGGAATCTCAGAATGCCAGGAGAAAACAGAAATGGCAGCTAATGACTACACACAGAATATGGCTTTTAGATGCCAGAAAACAGCCGTGACATTTCAGCCAAGGAAGGTTTTGGGACAAGACACTTCTGTTTAACCACAAGAGAAGCTAATTCATATGCTGCCTCTTTTATATAATATTCAAACTCCTGGCTTTTATTGGCAGTTGTATCTTTTATTTATAGTCCTAGAACTGTTGAAGACAGTGAAATAGGTGGAGATAAGGAAGTAAATAGTATGCTACATCAAATTTGCAAACCAGAGGAATGTCCTTTATCTCATTTTATTTCAGAAATTCAAATTCCTCTGTACCAGTTTCAAAAAAAAAAAAGGGGCACTTCTTTCTCCTGTGCTCCTCCTGAGCAACTGGGTCATGGCAAATGTATGTGTAGCTTTCATATCATTATTCATTTATAGATAAATCAGATCCCAAATGCAGCAGAATTACCAATTGTGATTTCATAGGCAATGGGAGCAGGACTAGGGAACCCTTGTAGGGCATTAGTACTTCCTACAGACCAGAGTACCTGGATCCATCCATAAAGATTCCTTATCTATGCAAGAGGTATGTTTTGAATGCAGGTGACTAAAGAGGTCTATGAGCAAACTCACCCCCTGTGCAGGGGGCACAACCATCTAGTACTTTGGACAGCCTTCAGTTTTCACCCTTCAGGTGCCTATCCAAACCCCTCAAGCTACTGAGGGAAATATATTCAGATAGGGGTGTTAGAAAAGTCACAAGCAAAGAAGAAATGGCCCAGGGACTGCTTCAGACAATAGCTGAGAGTTAGAATGACATTAGTTTCTTTATCTGAAGTTGCATCATACCTTCAGTGCTTTTAGTGCCACAGTCATAAAACAGCACTGACTTAGTCATACTGAAGTCTCTTGTGGCACTGTTCAGGAAATTAATTTAAAAAGGAAAACAACCCTTCCATCTGGTATCCATGTGGCACCTTCTGTAAAACATTGTCCAGTTTGTATAAGAGGCCAACTGTAATAGCAAAAGTAGAGAGAAAGAATTGCTTCTTGGAGGGTTTAGATTAGCAACTGTATGCCCCTATCATGCTGATGGTCAGCGCCCAGCAACCCCTCCGAGAGGTGGCTAACCTGGGCCGGGGCGGTAGGAGCCCAGGAAGCCCTCCACAGGGCTATGTCAACCCAGAGGTCTGGAAAGGGACTGATCCAGCGGGCCGGGCCAGGCCAGGCAGCAGTTCCAGGAGCCTGACCACCATTCCGGCTTCACCCCGGTGACCTGCCCGAGGGCTGGGCAGGCCGGGACCATCTCAAAGGGTCCCAGCAGGTATACAGGGCCCTGGGGTGAGTGACCAGTGACCCCCTCCAAGTGGAACCAGGTGGTGGCTGATCTGGGCTGGGGCAGCAGGGGCGTGGGCAGCCCTCCATAAGGCTATGTCAACCTGGAGGTCCGGATGGGGACTGATCCGGCAGGCCAGGCCAGGCAGAAGTTCTAGGAGCCCGGCCACAAATCCAGCTTCACCCTGGTAACTGGCCCAAGGTTCAGGGAGGCTGAGGTGCTTCCTTGGGAGTGGCGGGGTTCTCCTGCAGGAGAATCAGGTTGACCTGGGACTTTGAAAAATTTCCCCCAGCCCACTCTCCTGTGGTGCAAGTGATTGACATGGGCTACCCAGTGTGGCCCAGAAGTCCATAAGGGGTTGCTGTGAGTGAGTTGCCCAACCGTTCTATCCAGGTGGGCAGACACTTCTGGTGCCTCACCCTGGTGGTGGGGCTGGGTGCCACATTCACAAAACTCTTAGGAAACGTTCACAGAGATTTTCAGGAACACGGTTTTCAGGACCCTAAATGCCTATCTTTGGTTCCAGAAGGGTGGTCAGAGAAACTTCCGGGGCAGAACCGTGCTGCACCCAAGGGCCAAACCCGAGAGGGGGATGGCGGACACTTTGGCAGTGGTTTATTTATTTTTTACCTTTAATCAACTTGTTTAGATCAGGGCTAAGTTAACAGTAACAATTATTATCTGATGGCAGCTTGATGCTTTTATGTGAAACTATCTAGTTGCTTCTCTTGTGGTTGTTAGTAGGTTACAGCTTAAATGACATTAATTCATACATTGGAGGTCAGTCTTAACTTGAGTGGCCAAAAATTTAATTAGCTTCCAAAGTAAACAGTTTTCTCCAGTGTTCCTATGACCCATTCAGTGATGGCCAAGTTTGTGATGAGTTGCATTGATGCCAAATGCTGGTGCAAATTCCAGGGGATACCCCTGATAAAAAGTTCTCCAAGAACCTGGGATTCAGTGATATCAAAATGCTGTAACTGCATCTGTTCCAGATATACATGAATTCCTTTGGTGAGGCAGGGCTGGGGGTGATGTGTTCAGGTTAGAAGTCAGAGGTGTGCTGGTTCCTCTGGAGCCACTGGCAGGAAGCTATTTCTCTTACTGTTATTGTGCTAGAAAGTGAAAGCAATAACATCACTAAACCCCAACACTGAAGAGTGTGCTGATAGTTAAGGTGTCTGTAGTGATCATTGGGTTTAATCAACACAGGAATACATGAATGAAAAAAACTAAAAGCAAATTTTATTTGTGGATTAGTAGGCAAACCTCTGCAGTCTTTTAGTCTCTCTGACCAACTAACCCAACTGAGGGACCATCTTCCAATTCCCAAATTTTATCAGCTTCTCATTAAGGGGATGTCTCAATTATAACTTCTATCATTACATCCCCCTTAACAATACCAGCAAAAATCAATTAACACCCATCCACAGAGGAGAAGTTACTGGAGTGAGTCTTTACCACACGCTTCCTATTCTCCCATTTCTGCATCACTTTTCTGCAAGTCAGAGTTTTTTGGGAGATTTCACTTTCTTCTCAGACTGACAAAGTACCAGATCCATTTTCTGATTTGCTTTTGTTGGGAAGTTTCCCTCCAAGTCATGATGGATATACATTTTTATACTGGAATCAGATTTATTTAAATTGTCGGCAGCTATGCATCTTTACATGGTACAAATTCATTTGCTTTGGAATGCTAAGGCTAATTTCCTCTTTCTGCATGTTAGTGTTTGCATTTGTCTGTAGGTACATGTCTTCCCATAAGGACATGGTTGCATCTTGTGCTCTGAAACATTTGGTTTCTGCCTAAGAAGGTTGTCTGGAATTGGGGCATGATGGCCAGGGGGGATCATCAGGAGGCATGAATGTTGTGTCTCATGTTGCAAGCACACACTTAACTACTGTATTTACTTAAATTCAAGACAAGATTCCACCTGCCCCATTCAACATGGAGGAAAAAAGGCCCTCATCTTAGATTCTAGTACAGGCAGGATGGAGCAGTGGCTATGGCTCTGCCCCCTGCTGCCCCTCCAACCACCTGCCCCCTGCTGCCCCTCCAACTACCTGCCCCCTCTTCCTCCATCCTACTCTGCTCCCACAGCCCACTCCCTGCAACCTCTGTTGCTGCTGTGGGGTGGGGAGAGACAGCAGGAGCACTGGAGTCAGGGGGCTAAGCAATGAGGGCAGGTAGTAGGGGGTGGCAGGCATGGGGTCAGGTGGGAGGGGGACAAGTGGTGGGGGAGGCCAGGTGCTAGGAGTTCGACATCACAAAGCTCAGGTATTGGGGAGGTAGATGCGGGGTGCAAGTGGCAAGGAGGCCAAGTAGTAGGGTAGGTGCAGGGGGCCAGGCAAATGGTGTGGGAGCAGGCAGCAGGTGGAAAGTGTCAGGGAGCAAGGTGGAGGGGCAGGTATCAGGGTGGCAAATGGCTGGGGGACAGATTAGGGGGATACAGGCACAGTAGGGAGGACAGGAGTGGGATGGACAGGTACCCAAGGAGGCAGAGAGCTGTTGGGTAAGTTGGGCGGTGAATAGGCGGCAAGGGGCAGGAAAAATAGCACCACTGCCTCTGCTTGTCCTGCTGCAGTTGGGCAGGGTGAGGGGATGAATTTACTAGATCCCAGACAAGGAAAATTATAATAAATTTATAAATTTCCTATGCCTAGAATATAATTACTAGGAGGGGGTCTTAAATTCAAAGTCATCTTGGATTCGGGTAAATGTGGTAGTTTGAGATACTCACAAGCTGCCAGACTCCAAAATGGTGTCATTTCCCTAGCAACCATTGTACCCACCTAGCTACAATGTATAGGAGTTTGTATGACAAATATAAGACAACTTGGAAACATCTACGCCCCAATCATTGGCACCTTCTTAATTATATTATTGTCAGAGCCTGTGATCATACCAGAGCCTGGCCATATCACCTGAGTCATGAGAGGTGCAGATGACTGATCACTGTTTAGTCAGATCAATCATGGGCATGCAGCTTGCACCACAACACTGTATACCACTGAAAGGAATGCGGAAGAGATTTAACATTAAGGCACTCCAAGACCAAGCTAGATGTGAGGCTCTTCAGCAACTCCTTACTGAGAGGCTCTCTGACCTACCTGATGACAACAAGAGCATCCAGGCACATTGGGAGAAGCTTAAGAATGTTAATCACAAGGCATGTGGTGAATCAATTGGATACTCCACTTACCATCACCGAGTTTGGTTTGACAAGAACAATGAGGAAATCCTAGCACTTATCCATCAGAAGATAGCCATGTTCTGCAGTTGCAAAAATGAACCCTCCAACCAGCAAAAACAAGGGGCTTACCACCAGCTTAAAACTGTAGTTCAGAGGAAGCTATGGGACATCAAGAAAAAGTGGCGGCAAGTGAAGGCCACGAGGATCCGGAATTTCACTGATAAATATGACATGAGACACTTCTTTCAAGCAATAAATGCTATCCATGGGCCACATTCCAATGGCCCAACCCCTTTGTGATCCCAGGACAGCTCCACCCTTCTCATGGACAATGTATCCATCAAGCAACCCTGGAAGGAGCACTTCAAGACTCTACTCAAGTGTAAATCCAAGGTCTCAGCTGCCACCATCGAGTCCATCCTTCAACACCCAGCAATAGAATCTCTTGCTGATCCTCCATCCTTCAAAGAAACCTAGAATGCTATCACTCAGACCAAGAATAATACAGCTCCAGGTGCAGATGGCATCCCTGCAGAGGTCTTCAAAGCTGGTGGAACTGCACTAGTGGAAAAATTTCACCAACTTCTCATCAAAATATGGGTTAATGAGGAAGTTCCACCTCTGCCAATATTGCATAAATACAGACATTGCCACAATACACAATGCCAATATTGTGGCTATCTTCAAGAAAAGGGACCAAGTCAGTGTGTGGGAACTACTGAGGCATTGACCTCCTCTCCACTGCTGAGAAGATTCTTACTCGCATGCTTTCATAGTTTCATAGTTGGTAGGGTTGGAAGGGACCTGAGCAGATCATCAAGTCTTGACCCCTGCCATGGCAGGAAAGAGTACTGGGGTCAAACGATCCTGGCAAGGTATTCATCCAGCCTCCTTTTAAAGAACCCCAGGGTAGGAACCAGCACCACTTAATTTGGAATTTGGTTCCAGATCCTAGCCATCCTGACGGTGAAGTAGCGCCTCCTGATATGTAGCCTGAATCTACTCTCTGCCAGCTTGTGGCCATTATTTTTTGTCACTCCTGGTAGTGCTCAGGGGAACAGGGACTCTTCCATTGCCTGCTGGTCCCCCCTGACTATTTTGTAAATGGCCACTAGATCCCTCCTCAGCCTTCTCTTGTGGAGGCTGAACAGGTTCAGGTCCTTTAGCCTCTCCTCATAGGGCCTGGCCTGCTGACCCCTGATCATGTGGGTGGCCCTCCTCTGGACCCTCTCCATGTTGTTCACATCCCTCCTGAAGTGCAGTGCCCAGAACTGGGCCCAGTATTCCAACTGCGGCCTGACCAGTGTCATATAGAGGGGGAGGATCACCTCCTTGGACCTGTTTGAGATGCATCTGTGGATGCATGAAAAGATACAGTTGGTCTTCCTGACTGTGTCCCCACACTATTGGCCCATGTTCATTTTAGCATCAATGATGACTCCAAGATCATTTTCTGCCTCTGCACTGACGAGAAGGGAGTTCCCCAGTCTGTAAGTATGCTGCTGGTTCTTTTTCCCCAGGTGCAGTACCTTGCACTTGTCAGTGTTGAAACCCATCCTGTTCTCATCCACCCACCCCTGTGATCTGTCTAGGTCTGATTGCAGCCTATTCTTCCCTTCTAGCATGCCCACTTCTCCCCACATCTTAGTGTCATCTGTGAATTTGAACAGGGTGCTTTTTACCCCCTCATCCAAGTCGCTGCTGAAGATGTTTAACAGTGCAGGCCCAAGGACTGAGCCCTGCAGAACCCCACTGCCGCCATCCCTCCAGGTCAAATAAGACCTGTCCACCACCACTCTCTGGGTGTGGCCCTCCAGCCAATTAGTGACCCATCTGACTGTGTAGGTATCGACACCACAGTATCCTAGTTTTTTAATGAGAATGGGGTGAGAGACAGAGGCCTTCCTAAAGTCCAGAAAGACTACGTCCACTGCTACCCCTGTGTCTAAGGATTTTGTGACCTGGTCATAGAAGGCCACCAGGTTGGTCTGACAGGACCTGCCTCTAATGAACCCATGTTGGTTGCCCCTAAGCATAAACTCTCCTGTTGGCCCCTCATGGACCTGCGCCAGGATAATTCTCTCCAAAATCTAGGACCAAGGTAAGACTAACTGGCCTATAGTTTCCTGGGTCCTCCTTCCGCCCTTTTTTGAAAATGGGGACCACATTGGCCCTTTTCCAGTCCTCCGGCACCTAACCAGAGCACCATGCGTGCTCGTAAAGCTGTGCCAGGGGTCCCGCAATGACCTCTGCTAATTCCCTCAGCACTCTGGGGTAGAGATCATCAGGACCTGCTGATTTAAATATGTTCAGTCCCTCTAGAAGTTCCCTGACTAGGTCCTCTCTGACCCTAGGCCTGGGTGTGCCTCCCCTGGGGCTTACGGGGGTCCCGGTGGGAGGACTGACCCAGTCCCTGCTCAGAAAAATGGAGACAAAGAAATTGTTAAATAGGTTAGCTTCTTCTGAATTGCCTTATCCCCCTTCCTGAAAATGTCCTTGCAGAATCCCAGTGTGGCTTTAGACCGTCTTGGGGTACCACTGGCATGACAGATCCAGGAGCTGTTTATGGCACTCATTGACGTAACCAAGGCCTTTGATTCCATCAATCATGAAGCCTTATGGAAGGTGCTGGCTAGTGGTTGTCCACTGAAGTTCAGTATTATTCCTCAGGCTACTCCATGATGGGATGACCACCGCAGTCCTTTGCAATGGAACAGACATGGACCCATTTACCATCGGTACTGGTGTCAAGCAGGGCTGTGTCATCATGTCAAGCCCTTTCTCCATTTATCTTGGTGTGATTTTGATTTTCCTCTGTGACCACTTTCCTCCCAGAATTGGGGTAGAGTATCAAATGCACAGTTAGCTTTTCAACCTCTGGCACCCTCACAGCAAAATGAAAATGATCAAGACTGGCATCACTGACCTTCAGTACGTTGATGACTGTGTTATCCTTGTGCATACTAAAACCAATCTACGGTCCACCTTTGACCTTAGGTGCCTATCACAGCCTGGGACTTTCCCTTAACATTGGGAAGACTAAGGTGCTCTATCAGCCTGCCCCAGCCCTAGCTGTCCCTCCCCCCCAAATTAGCATTGGTAGAGAACCCCTGGAAAATGATGAGCATTCCCCATTCCTTGGCAGCCATCTCTCCTAGTCAGTCAGTCTTGATGTAGACATTGAACATAGGATCTACTGTCCCAGCATATCCTTCAGAAACCTGCTTCGCTGTGTCTTTGCTGACCAAGATCTGCAGATGGAAACTAAGATCCTGGTCTACAGTGCAGAGGGTATTCCCATGTTCCTCTATGGGTGTGAGACATGGGTGACATATTGAAACCATCTTAAGTGCCTGGAATGGTTCCATTGGAGTTGCCTCAGGGAGATCATTAGATGGGAAGAGCACTGCACCAATGCCAGTGTCCTTTCTGTAGCTAACATAACCAGAATTGAGGCAAAAATCATGAAACATCAACTTTGCTGGGCTGGCCACTGTGTGCAGGTGGCTGGCACTTGTCTCTGAAGCAAGTCCTCTTCTCTCAATTTAATCATGGTAAGAGGACCCATGGAGGACAGAGGAAGTGCGACAAGGATACCCTGAAAGCATATCTTAAGAAGGGTAGCATCAACCCTACAAATTGGGAAATGCTGGCTGGTAACAGGTCTCAGTGGTGCCACACCATACATCAAGCTACAGCCCACTTTGAAGAGAACCATCTTGCTCAGGAAGCCAAGAAATGGCAGAGGAGGAAGGAAAGCACAAAACCTCTTGGCCAACAGTTGTACCCTCTTTCCTCCCCCTCCTCCTTCCCCTCGGGCATCACTTGTCATAGCTGTAGAAAAAATTGCAGACCACAGATTGGACTCCTTAGCCACTTTCAAACTCACCAGTAATCCCTCACTATCCCCCTCCCCCCACAGCAGACATTCTCCTTGTATCGAGGGATAGCTAATGAATATATGCTCATTTTCTGTACTGGATGTTAGCAATGCCACTCATTTTCACTGGTATAATTGTTCCTGAATAGCCAGTTATTTATATATTTGTTGGATTCACTTTTGGTTTTGATTTAAATTTTCTGTATTTATGCTCTGAAATGTTGAGTTCCGATGTCCAGTTTAAATGAAACCATTGTTCCTTTTGCTTTTAGCAAAATCCTGTCCCTCTCATTGGTTTTGCTTGATTCTACCATGCAGGATTTTCTGGCATGCTCTCAACTGTATATACTTGATATTTTTGTGTTTGGGATCTGGAGCACCCAGCAAAATGGTTTCTCTTGTTACAGTTACAACAGAACTTTCCAAATTCATCAGGAAGTCTGGGGCCATGTTGACTTCCACATTTATTACATAACTGGCTGCTCACTTGCTCTTTCCATTAGCATTCTTCTTGCCAAAATTCCATCCTGTGAGGTGGCTTCTTACCAGCAGAAAAGTCTCTCTGCTCTGCACAACGAAGCTAAAATCCTGAAAAGCATGGCTACAGGCTGGATTTCTAAGCTATCTATTCTATGATAGAAGTATGGGAACCCTGAGAAACACAGAAAGAGTCATGAACTCTGGAGACACTCTGGAATTCCAGGCTTCCTGAAGCGTAGCCTATTCCCAGAGGTACTCAGCATCCAATTCTAAAAGGGCAATTCCCCAGAAGTTGCGGGCATCTTGGGAAGTTCTGGGGAGTCCCCTGAAGATTCCATTGAAGATATATTTTTAAGAGCAAATTTTGGGATTATGTATTTGTGCCCAGACATTAGCCATCACCTTTTACGGGGTGAAGCTGGTTACCTCAATGCAGATGACATTTAATATTGTAAAGAGACTTTAATTTTCAAAAATATATTAGATAGGCAGCTGCAGATTTAAATCCTAGATACACAGATCAGATATGATACAGAAAATAGCAAGGAAGCATTTTTCTATCATCCTATGATTTCTCCTAGCTCTAATTTATAGTGCTACCCTCAAACATGTTCACAAAGCCACCTCACTTTCCCCATTCAGATCCCACCTAAATCTCACTATGATATTTCACCCATAATAGATAAGTAACAGGAAAGAAACAGTACTATCAAGATACATATCTTGTTCCTTCCTCTTCCATTTTCCCTTAGCTGTTTGTGTCATGACAGGTTCTACTGAGTAGGGACTGCAGCCAAAAAAGGCTTTCAAATCTAAGTAGCTCTTGAATCCATATTTAAGTATGTAAATGAAAACTGGCTGATTTATCACAAGTGGTAAGCACCTGCAGTTGACAACTCTGAACTATCTAGACGTTAAATTTTGACTCAGAATAAAAAAGAATGATAAGGCTAGTGCTAAGAATCTAGTACTTGTTAACTAAGACTTACAGGTCATGGATCTGATTCAGACATCAGTGTATCCCTGAATCAGACCCAGGACCTGAAAAATATGCCTGCTGTGTAAAAGTTAGTGAGCTAACAAGTGAAAAGATCAAATTGTTCAACTGCTGAAGATATCCCTGGCCTATTTTTTTTCCTTATTCACACACATGCTATCTTATATTTATCTCTAAGAGCTGCTCTAATTGAAGCACACCCCACTCCTGGAGGATGTATATAAATGCCCTAGAAGACTAGACCCCATCCTGTCAGATTTAGTTAACTAAAGCTTTCGTTACAGTACCCCAGCCTCCGTTTTTCAGTGTGAAGATGCTGATACATGTGATGCTGGAGTCTGTTGGAGTGCGATAATTACCACACTCCAGTAGACTCGATTAATCAGTGTTCCTCTAATCAATTACTTTGCCATGGAGCAGCCTTGATGCATGTGTATAGGCACTCCTAGTCAGCTACAGTTATAGGTTAAAAAAAAAAAATCATGTTCAGTACTTAATTTTATGATGCCTTCAAAGTAGTCAAATTTGTCAACTTCTTTATGGCTCTGATTTAGCAAAATGTTTCAACTTATGCCTAACTTTAAGAACCTGAAAAGAAGTAAAAAACATGAATTGTGTTTAAAGTTAAGCATTGAGGCTAGGGACAGTAATTACACACAAACTGGTGTAAGTGATCAGATTCCAGTTCAAATCTGTAACACAACAGAAGCTCAGTGCACATAAACCACTTTTAAAATGACTGAACAACACCACAAAAAGTGGGATGAGACTGATTCTTGTCTCATCCCACTTAGGGCACATTACAAACAATGGCAAACTTGAGCTAGACTTGAGCAACTGAATCAGTGTGCAGAAGCCAAAAAAAAAAAAAAAGAAAAAAAGCATTGAATTATTCTGGGAAGTAGGAAACCTTATAAACATGGATCAGGGTTTTCCATTTGCTGTGGAAAAACATGGATTTTTTTGGTTAACAGAGAAACACATGGATTTTCCCCTTCAAAGGAAAAAAGCCACAGGAAATGGTGGGTTTCCCCTTAAAGGGTGGAAGAGTGCTAGCTTGCAAGGGGCTGCTTGGGGCTCGGGGGAGTGGGATGCAGGGGGCATCATGTGCATGTGCACGCATGCCCATGGCAGTCAGGTAGTGGTGGAGACTTACCTGGAGCTGCCTCTGCACAAGTCTATGGAGGCAGAGGGGAGGGGGAACAGGCCACATGTTAGGAGGACAGGGGATCACAGGTTTTGCAGCAGGGGGGAACATGCCCCCCAAGATTTGTGCACCAATAGTGGACCACAGTGCTTTAGCCTAGTGGGTGAGACCCAGCATGAGAGGGACCACTGTGCCACTATGGCCACGAAGGTGAGATGCTTCCTGCTTGCCCAGCAGCAGCAGGGGGTACAACTATGTGCTGCTGCTGCAGCTGCACCTCACCATGGCAGTGCAGCAGTTCCTTCTGCTCCCTGAGCTGTAGAGGAGGCTCCTGCCCAGACCATGTTCAGCCGAGCTGCAGCTCTGTGCACTGCTTTGGACACAAAAATCTCAGGGGAGCACGTACCCCCCTCGCACCCCACACATTGCCTATTCCCATGCTCCTCCTTCTCCACACATCCACCCCTTTCCTCACACACTGGGGGCCTGGGGTAGGGTGCTGTGGGCTGGGAGTGAGGGGCACCAGAAGGGCCAGGAGGCTCTGAGTCAGGAGTGAGGGGCACCCGCAGGGCTTGGGGGGCTGTGGTTTTGGAGTGAGGGGCACTGGGAGGCTGTGGTTCAGGGGTGAGGGGCACCAGCAGGGTTGGGGGGCTATGAGTGGGGAGTAGGGGGCATCAACAGGGCTGGGGGGCTGTGGATCAAGAATGAGGGGCATCAGCAGGGCTGGGAGGGCTGTGACTTGAGAGTGAGATGCAATGGCATAGGCACCGGTAGGACATGGACATGTCAGGGCTGCTCAGCACCACAAAGCAGCTGTGGGGGACAGCTGCAGCTGGACCCATGTCCTGGTGAGTGAAAGGGGGAAGGGAAACTCTGATTTTTCATCATAAAAAAAAAAAAATCAAATCAAATGCCAAAATGTATAGGTATTTAGAATTATTCTAATATAATAAAGGGCTTAGTCAGTTTGTCTGTCTGTCCGTTATGCTGTTGGAGCACTCTGATTGGTTACTGAAACAACCAGAGTGCTCCAACAGTGTTATGGACAGGAGGGGGTTGCGGCAGTGTGGCACTCTGGCTCTGCTCCTCGGAGGTGGCAGAGCATGGGCGATGTGGGTGGGAAGGCCAGCGGCCTTTTTTTTGTTTTTGTTATTCAAAATTCATCTGTCATTCTTGACAGGCAATTTGTTAGTGTTTTTTATAATTATTGAGGCACTGGTAGGCTTCCAAATTGCTTTAAAATTGTAAATATATCAATAAAACAATGTGCACAACTGATATGGTGTGTGTGTGTATATATATATATGTCTATATTTCCGTCTATATTTATGTAGATATATATATATAGTGGTGTTTCATTTTAATTACAGAAAAATGTGGATTTGGGGTTTTCTAATCAGAGAAGTTGCAAAAAAAAAAAAAATTATCAGAGAAGCTGTGATTTTTAAACAGAGAAAACCAGGATCCCTGCTTATAAAGCAGTTGCAAAATGAATATCTTTACATTAGTGTAAAGGGATTTTATATTTTGCAAAATCAATGAACATACTAGGACAGAACAGGAGGTAATCAGTATTTTGGTAGGTAGAATAGGGCAGCTAAAGGGAGGAAAAAGGTTCCCGTCAGGTCACAGAAGAAGGGGAATTGTTACCAAAATGAACTAGAAAACTTCTATGCCTATTAATAGTGCTCTTATATTTAGGAATACAAGCCTACCATATGTCCCTTTAAGGGAGTTAAGGATATTTTTTTTCCTTACTTACTCCTTTCCACTGTGTTGATGTCACTACTGCTTTGATCGGTGCTAAAAGTTATAATGTAAATAAAAGCCATCTTCTGTGTCTGACTTATATTGCTATGCTGTGCCTAAGGTTTGGCAATTTACATTGCTGGCAGAATTCCAAGCTTTACAGGTGAAGTGCATGAAGAATTAAGTCCTTAAATATATAAGCCCCAGTAGAGAAATCAGCAAAGCTTCCATAATTAGAATCATAGGACTTAAAATTCTTACAGAACAGTCCTCAAATTTAAACTACAATACAATACTGTTAATAAATAAAAGCAGTATAAACATACAATTAATATTCATTTTCTTCAACAAGGATACAAGGCTACATTATTAGTGATTTACTGAAAACGCCAAATAGACAAGTTTTCATTCTAGGATACATTCACTTCTTGGCTCGCATTCTGACTCCTAACTGCTTGCCCATAGCATTATAAAAAAGTATAGATCTTATTAAAGATATCTTATTATTGACTGTTTGTTCCAGAGAAAGGCAGTTCTGCACTGAAAATGTCATATGGTTCAAGATACAAACATTCCTAAATCAGATACTGCTGATCTCCATTTTCCGTCATTTTCAGTGCGGGGGAAGCCTGAAAACAGAGAGATGGACAGCAGAAAATCACAGGAAAAGCAGCAGGCAGCAGGGACAGCAGGAAAGCAAGGAGAGGCTGAGAGGTGGCAGAAAAGGGGAGATGGAATTGGGAGGAAATCGGGAAACTAGCAGAGAGGGTGGGAACTGGAGCTGAGAGAGAGAATGAGGCTGGAATTTAAGATAGGGAAGGGCCTGGGATTCAGTAAAACATGACCCAGCTCGGGGTTGCAAATGACAGTGGTTTTATTGAACAGGGGAGATGGTGACACAATGCCAAATTGGTTCCCTTGCACCCACCCACACACCCATACTGGCAGCAGGGGTTAGAGAGGCTTGGTGCAGGGACTGAAGTCCACTGAAGTCCAGGAGGAAAGAGAGAGACCGAGAGAGTCCAAATTGTAGGAGGAGATGTTCAGGTACTATCTACCAATCTAGGCTGGAAAGGGGTCCTTGTCCAGTAGATGTTGTCCAGAGGGGGGTTGCCGGCAGGGCCTCTGGGTGGATAGGTGGTGTGGCATGGTGCTGGTCCAGATGGAGAGGGCATGCCACTGGGTCTGTCTTCACTGCCCCTTTTTATAGGGGCAGACCTTGTGTGACCCTAGTGACAGGAGGCACGCCCCTGGCATACTGAGCATGTGTGCTCCATGCAGGGATGTGCAGTTTCAGGTGTCTGGAATGGTGAGAGTTGCTGGTTTTGCAGGGTCCTTTGTTTTTCAAATGCTGGTCTTATCTCTGTTCCTGTGTGACATCCGTGGTTCCTGGGTGAATCAATGCGAGGTGATGGCCCAGTCATTACAGGCCATTCAGTAGAGGCCTGCTACCATTGTATTTCAATCATTCCCAATCACACTCATTCATCAGGGAACCAATTTACATGGGAGGGGTACATGACTCATACAGTTGCAACATGGGATGCCCAGGCAGGGGACAGAAGATGTGGGCTTGACATATAAATTGGAAAATTGACATGACTTTGGTTCACTTACAAACACAGGCCTAAACCATACAAGATCCATATGAAACAATAAAAATCAATACAAAAATGATAATAATACAATATACAACAGTAAAAATCAATACAAACCTAATAATTATACAATATAGAACAATGGATATCCAAAACCAAAAACTTGCTACCAAAATAAAAATGTTTAAAGCTTATCCTAAGTTTGAGCTCACTTATACTTATCTATAGGAAATAGAGAAGGAGAGAAAAGGTCAGAAATGGTTGGGGAAGGGCAGGGAATGCATTTTAAAATAAATACAACTCCCCCCCCAAAAATGAAAAAAAACCCCCAAAACTTGGGGTTTTGCTACAATACTAGAAAATTCCATCCCACCCCTGTCACCTAGAAATACTTAATGTGAAGAAGTATGATCTTCTGTCACAGAAAAGATCACCTGCAGACAGATTAGACTCTCAGAGTATTCCAAATGTCCATTTTAAGAACACGAGTACAACACAAAACCGCACAATCTTCTTTCACAAATTTGTCTCACACATGGAAGCAATCAGGGGCACCATTGACGCACACTGCTCTAACCAAGACTCCTGGTTGGTGAGAACAGAGAGTGAAGAAGAACTGTGCTTTGAAGAAAGAACTCTAGTGACCACTCTAAGACCAGCCAGTACTAAGAAAACCATCCTTCAATGACTGGTGGCATAACTGGTACACAATTTAAATCACCAGGCAGGAACCTTGGTTTAATCATTGTTTTCTACAAATGGTGCATTTTTTTGTTGTTTGATATCCTTTATTCATTTAAATTCTTGAAACTTTGCATTTTGAGAGAAAGCTAAAGGCTTGACTGTGTGTACACAAACTTGCAGAGAGACAATACGGCTGATGGGTGGGTAATCCATATCCATATACTGCTGTTTAATAAGGATGTTATCTCTGGAGACGACAAACTCTCCCTATACCTGGAGAAGGGTGTTTGTACCTGAAAGCTTGCAAAATACAATTTTTCCAACCATTTAGTTGGTCTAATAAAAGATATCACATCTACCCAAAGAGCTTTGTCTGCCCATGATCTCTGGAGACACAAATCCACAGCTTGAGAACTGAAACTAAGCATCACAGAGATGCTTAATGGCATCTTCTAGACTGAGCACTGAGTCCCCTTGGGTAGAGTGGTTTTCTTTAATCTTTACTAATCTATAGAGGACCTTTGGGAACCCCATAAGATTAGTTTCCTAATACTGTCCATGGCCTGTTGTCACCTATTTATCAAACTTCTAAAAAAGTTAAATGAATATATTGTCTCAAATAGTATATAATTAGAAGTTATAATCCCTATTCTATGATGATACCTTTGAGCTTTAACATATCTTAAATTAAAACTATCTTTATATACATTTTTTTAAAACCATCTTTTAACAAACCCCCCCATACAATTAAATTAAAAAAATATTATTTTAATTAAAAAATCCATTTTTAATTTTTTAAAATCATTGATCTATATCCATTTTGCCCTGCACTTTATTAGGTTCAGTGTATTCCAAGTCAAAAACAAATGCATCTATTTTTATTTTTGTTCACTTTTCTGAAAACTTCCTAGGTTTTCAGTTATGAAATATGACAATTTGTTTTCTGCTGAATACAAGAAGACAGGATGTTTATCTTTGATCTGTATTAATGCAACTTTTTTTGTCTGTGATACTGAAATAGAATTAATTGAACGGACCCCGTTCTTCTGAATGCTTAATTAGTTTAAAAGATACAGGAGGTTTAATATCCCCCGCCCAACAGAGTATTTTAATTACTTCTCTTTCTCAAGCATGTAAAGCAAAGATTCTTAAAAAAGGCTACCATAGGATAATCTTTTCAAAATGTTCCTGAACAACTATTTTCACACAGATATTATTATAAATAGTCTCATTCTGGTTTTCTTTAGAATGTTTAAAATTGCTCAGATTTATATGTTAGCATGTGTCATTTCAAGGACATTTACATTAGAAATTAAGGTCAAATTATATACAGACTGATTCTGATTCTATTTGGATTCATGCAAATCAGGCATAATTTAAAATCAGTGGTTTTGTAGGAATGTAGAGATGCGGGGAGGGGATTTGAATGTTGTAAACTCTTCTAAAATAGAGGTCTTCACTGTATCAAAGCTATGCCACAGTTTCTCCTAAGCACACTTTTCCCAGTCACCTGAGAGCCAAAATAGGATCAACAGCATGTAGAGCTGCTGTGCCAGCTAAACAGCAGGAAACAGTACTTTTATATGAGACTTCAGAAGAAAGAAGCAGCATGTCAACATTTCTGCCTTGCTTAGACTGATATCTGAGGGTGTACCCTGGAGGAGGAGAAGGAACTGCTGACTAGTGAGAATCACTGAAGTCCTTGTTGCAACCTCCAGGAACACTTCACTTCTGCAAGTCCCACCGCTGCAGGTTTGCTAGTGAGTAAGAGGAATCAAATATAAATCAGATAGCTTTATTCACTGTTACTTGGTCAGTGTGATGGTGGAGCTTACAATGCCTCTCTGTATCCTCTTATAATCTCCCAAAGAACTATAAGTACCCTGACTTTCCCGCCTGCCACATCTTGGATGTTATTATAATATGTTCTAATTTATTATGTCAACAGGGTTATTATATATATTTGTTGTTTTATTTTTATTTTTTTTGTGTCTCTCTATTAGGAGTTCTGGTATTATACAGGAAAAATTCACACACCTTCTCAACTATCCACACACACTCGCCAATATGTGTATATATATATTCACAGTTGGATGCAGATTAACACTTGTCTTTATGTTTATCCTTTATAACGCTATACAAACTTTCTTTATCTTTAAACAGAAGTGGTCTATTTTTCCTTTTTTTTTTTTTTTTTTAACCTTATCAGTTATATCAACTTTGTAATTCTATCTATATACTGTTCTTACATAACTATTATCAGTTCGGTCGTGTTGAACTTGGTATTAGGAAATGAAGTCTCTTTATCTCTGGTTCATCCATTTATTTCTTTTTGGGGCAGAATTTTCTCTTCAAACCCCGTTGTATGCTTTCTCTTTATTTCTATTACTATAAGTACGTACCTTTTATCTTGTGCACGCCTGAAGCCTTGAATCCTCATGGCCAACACTCAGATGCCCTCTTCAAGCTTGTGGGAGTGCGTCAATTCACTCTCCTGTTTGTTTGTTTTTTATTTACTTTTCAGCGCAACTGCCAGCTGCATCTTGTGGTGTACCTCTTCAGGAACCCGCCCCTCCTCCTCTGAGCTCTGCTCTATCCGGCGTCAAGAGAAATCCTGAGGTAAGCCTCTTGTCTTCTGGGGATCTTCTTTTTCCCCCTTTTCCTCTTTCAGCCACTCTCTCTTTTTTTTCTTCTGAGACTCCTGTCTCCTCTTTCTTTTTTTCTCCCTGAGCTTCTATCCTTCTATGGTAATAGCTCCAGAAGCAGCTCTTTTCCCTGGCTCTTTTCACCGCGTTGCTGTTTACTCTTTCACACACCTTCCCCCTTAAGACACCGCTAGGCGCCTTTTGTTGTTTATCCTGATCCTCAATGTGGATGGGGTTTGTATCCTCCTGGGTATTCGATGCCTCTAGGGGTTGGGTACCAGGATGACATCGAGATAGGAAGTCTGCCACCACGTTGACATACCCAGGCCTGTATTTGATATCAAAGTGAAATGGTTGTAATGCAAGAGCCCATCTGGTGATTCAGGCATTATCTGTTTGGATTGTCTTTAAACACTTCAAGGGTACATGATCAGTAACTAAAGTGAATCTACGGCCCAGGAGATAATACTGAAAATATTCTACTCCCCACTTTATCACTAGGCACTTGCATTCAATCGTGGCATACCTTTGTTCTGGTGCGTTAAGTTTCTGGCTAGCATAGGCAATCAGGCATTCTATCCCATCTACTTCCTGCATTAACACAGCGCCCACAGCATAACTTGAGGCATCCGTCTGTAAAATGAAAGGACAGGTGAAGTTCAGGTGTATGAAGGACTGCATCATTACATAAAGCTTGTTGAGTCCTATGAAAGGCTTCTAAATGTTTCTCTTCCCATTTTATAGGCCTATTGCCTCGTCTTCTTAATAAGTCGGTCAAGGGGGTAGTTATCTTAGCAAAATGTGGTATGAACCTGTGGTAATAGCTGGCTAAACCAAGGAAGGCACGCATTTGTTTTCTTGTCTGTGGAGGCAAATAACCTCATATCATTTCAACCTTATCTACCAAGGGGCGCATGCATCTTTGTCCTACTAGGAAGCCAAGATATTTAGTTTCTGACTTACCTAAGGCACACTTCCCTGGGTTGGCTATGCGACCTGTTTGCCTGACTTCTTGGAGGACAGCATGCAGAGCTTTTAAATGTTGTTCCCATTTGTCTGTACAAATTATAATGTCATCTATGTAGGCTGCTGCGTATTGTTGGTTTGGTGCTAGGACCCAATCAATGAGTCTTTGGAAAGTGGCTGCAGCTCCATGCAAGCCAAATGGCATTCGCTTGAATTCGTACAAACCCTGTGGCATGCCAAAAGCAGTCTTTGCTTGGTCTTCTCTACGTACAGGTATTTACCAATATCCCTTTGTCAAATCTAATGTGGATATGTACTTGCTTTGTCCTACTATCTCCAGTAATTCACTGATTTGGGGCATGGGAAAAGCATCAAATTTTAAAATTGCATTTAATTTTCGAAAGTCAATGCACAAACGGAGGGACCCATCTTGTTTTGGAACAATTACAATGGGCTTCGCCATGGGCTCCGGGATTCTGTTATTATTCTTTGTTTTAATGTCCTGTCTATCTGTGTCTTCACTACTTCATATCTATGATACGGGATTCTCCGCCATCTTTCCCTTATTACCCTTCCTTCTGGTGAACAATGTTATGGCTAATCCTGGTAGTACAGCCGGGATACTCGTTAAACACATCTCCAAACTCCCGTATAAGCAGTTTTAATTGATCTCTTTGTTTCACCATCAACTGGGTACCTAGACAGACTTCTTGACTTGTTGGCTGGTTTTGATGTTCTCTATTCATTGTACCTTCATTATCTGCTTGCCTTCTCATAGCAGAAGCTACTAAACCGTCTTGCTCTTCCCACAATTTTAGTAAATTAACGTGAAAAATTTGTTTTTCCTTTTTCTGTCCAGGGCAGAAATTCTCATAGTTGACAGGTCCAACATGCCTGGATATCATGAATGGACCTTGCCAACAAGTTAAAAATTTACTTGTAGTATGTGGGAGTAGAACTAACACTCTTTGCCCCGGTTGTAAGTCTCTTTCACTCGTATTTCGGTCATACCTAGTTTTTTTGTTTCTCTTGGGCTTGTTGGAGATTATCTTGGGCTAAATTTTCTGCCTTTCGTAACTGTTCTCTCAATTCTCTGACATATTCGGATGGCCTCACCCCCGGGGGTTCCTCCTTTTTCCCATCCTCTCGGACCATGTCCATCAGGCTCCGGGGTCGATGCCCATAAACCAACTCAAATGGGGAAAATCCTAAGGATGATTGTGTGGCTTCCTGTACTGCGAACAACAGAGGGGGTATGACCACGTCCCACTTCCATGGCTCCTCTTGTGTACATCTGCGCATCACATTTTTAAGGGTTCCGTTTAATCTCTCTACTAACCCATTGGTTTGGGGATGATAAACCATGGTTCGTAAGTGTTTTATTTTTAATAGTTGGCACAGATTCCACATAACCTGGGACATAAAATTCGTCTCTTGGTCCGTAATGATCTCCCTAGGAATACCAAAGTGGGATACCCATTTAAGCAATTCTTCCACTATTCAAGGTCCAGTGACTGTTCTCAACAGGACGGCATCCAGAAAAGTAGTGGCATAGTCTATCAGGACGAGTACAAATTGGTAACTCATCATGCTTTTCGGTAACGGTCTAACCACGTCCAGGGCTATACAGGAGAATGGCTCTTCTAGCACTGGCATGGATTGTAAGGGAACCCGTGGTGGTTTTTGAAGGCTGACCCTCTGGCAACTTGGGCAGGCCCTACAATAATCTTCAACTTGTTCATACAGTCTGGGCCAGAAACACCACTTAGTCAGCCTGGTTTCCATTTTAGCTCTTCCCATGTCCCTCCTAATGGATTCACATGAGCGAGTTTCAAGAGGGGTTCCCAGTAGTCTTGAGGTATCAGCAGTTGCGGTACCTCTGTCCATTCTATATGCCCCACCGTTATCCTATATAACAGGCCTTTCCTCAACTCATATCTAGGAAGTGTGTGGCATCTCTCTGGGTAATTTACCTGATCATCCTGCTTGGCCAGCTCCATTAGTCTTATTGATCAAAACAGGTCCTTGTCTTGTTGAGCCTCTCGAAAGCAGGAGCTGCTTGCTAAACTCTCCAAATGCAATGCATTGGTCTCAGTGTAATCTTTGCTGTTCTCCCTGGCTAAACCTACCTTTACTTCTTGTCTCCTCATAGTGTCTAGGACTTCATAAATCTCCTCCCAGTCTCTGCCCAATATCATTGGGTAAGGTAGGTCATTGGCTAGACCTACCGGCATCTCTCGGGTGGTGTCCAAGATTTCCACCAGATATTTCCTTCGGGGTACACTGACAACTGGCCATGCATACAAATCATTTTTACGGTATTTGCGCTTGAAGCCCAGCCTCAGGGAGCTATGATAGTTCTAATCAATGTCTGGGCACATCCAGTATCCATATGGCTCTTATTTTCTTCCCTCCAACTCGGGCCCACACAGTGGGTTTTTCCTTTGATACCTCCCAGTGTGTTTCCCTGATGCTGCAGTCCATCATCTCAACCTGCCCATTGTCACTCCTCTCACTTCTTTGTATCTGGGTTTTGAATGGGATCTTTCTTGGTCACGGACCCAGTCAAGAATATCTGGCATAATCCCTTGTGATATGTCCGATTCTCCCACACCTGAAACATACTTTAGTTGGTCTTTTCCCTTCTCGAGTTTCTTTTTGTTCATTCTCTCGAACCACTTGCGGAGTTCCGGACATTGGAGCCTTCTCTTGGTAGTTATCCATTTGAACACTATTGAAGTCCTCAGCCAAGCATAATGCTTCTGCCGACGACTTCAGTCAGTGACACTGCACCCAACGTTGAGTATTTTCATCCAAATCTATTAAAAACTTCCAACAGGATCTGGTCACATAACTCCACCTTGGATACCTCCTGTGGCTTCAACCATTTTCTAAGAGATCGACCAATTGCTGCAACAGAATCCGCGGGGATTTCTCTTCTTTTTTTCTTTTGGGGCAGAATTTTCTCTTCAAACCCCATCATATGCTTTCTTTATATATCTGTTACTATAAGTATGTACCTTTTATTTTGTGTGTGCCTGAATCTTTGTGGTCAACACTCAGATGCCCTCTCTTTCATTCTCTTCCTTGTTTTGTTTTGTTTTGTTTACTTTTTAGTGCAACTGCCAGCTGCATCTCATGGTATGCCTCTTTGGGGATCCACCCCTCCTTCTCTGAGCTCCGCTCTCTCTGGCATCAAGAGAAATCCTGAGGTAAGCCTCTTATCTTCTATCTTCTGGGAATCTTCTTTTCCCCCCTTTTTCTCTTTTGGCCACTCTCTCTTTTTTTTTCTTCTGAGACTCCCATCTCTTCTTTCTTTTTTTCTTCCGGAGCTTCTATCCTTCTATGGTAATAGCTCCAGAAGCGGCGTTCCCTGGCTCTTTTTGCTGCGTTGTTGTTTACTCTTTCATAGTCTGTCCAAGTGATGGAGGAAACATGCCACGATATGTGTGAATCCAAAGATCACCAGAAAGACATATGTCTTAATACAGATGTCCTTCTTTGAATCATACAGTTAGGCCCCCTCTACATGTGCAGGTTAAGGTGAGATAGGATCTAATGTGTGATTCATGTAGTTGTGCCTCCTGCCATGCCATATGTGCATGCCAGGAGGTGAGATTGTGGGATTGCATATTGGATCCTGTTGCACCTTACAACCAGTGCAGGGGGAGCACACTGGCAAGCAGCAAGCTCCCATAGCTGGAAGCCCTGTGCATCCCAGCTGAGGGGTTCCCAGCTATGGGGGTGCCCCATGAACCCAGGGCAGGGGGATCATAATCTCTTCTCTGGGATTGCAGGAAACCCTAGGGCTGGAGGGTTGCCACTGAGATGATCTCCCTGCCCTGGGCGTGTAGGAAACCCCCAGGGACAGAGGATCACCATAGGGGTGATTCCCTCATCCTGGGAATGTGGATCATCTGATCCTAGGGATTTCCCACATGCCCAAGCCATGAATCCCCATGGACCAGAGGTTTTGCACTGGGCATGGTGCTCCCCTGAGGTTGGGAGCCCTGTCAGCTGATAGCATTCCTTTCTTGTGCCTGTCTCTTGGCTACTTTCCTATGATCCTATGATCAATGGATTACCATTTCAATCTACTTTCCAAATTCCTTAACTGTCTGTCAATCTCCAAGTCACTCAAAAAGTTATGCCTCAGTTAAGGAGAACTAATTAACACTTTAAAACTTCCTAGTACTTTCAAGATATTTTACCACATCCTTATTACATTCCCAAAATGGGTCTGACTATAGAACAATCTTGAGACAGCCAACAGTTCTAGAGAGCTGTACTGTGGTATGCTTTATATATTAAAGGCATATTAAAGTGATTCTGTAACTGTGATGGTCCAGAAATCATGCAAGAGGCAAGGATTTGTTAGGATGATTTATTTTATTGCATCAACTATATCGTTGGGATGAAGTTAGACATGCTTTCAATTGCAAGAATCAACAAAGAATGTCTTGTCTAACTTTATCCCAATACATAATTGGTTCAATAAAAGATATCTCCTTAACAAATCCTTGCCTTTTATGTATTAACCACCATTCCAGTACCACTGTACAACAGTGCTCAGCAGTAGGTTGGTTCTAAGGTCAGATAATCAGCCTAGTAGGATATTTTAATCTTTCTGAGCACATCTACATGTGAAATTAATGTGAAGCTTATTGATCCAGAGTTTATTGCTCCTGGGCATGCCATTTGAACATATACCCAGGACCAGAGTAGGTTGGGCCAGGTCAAAGCAGGCCTGGATGACAGGGGGTCCTGGGGGTCAGCCTGCCAGCCTGGGGTTGTTCCAACCTGGCTCAACATGCTGTGGAGGTGCTGACTGGATCATCAGTGTACTTCATTGTTGGGCTACCCATGCAGTGCTGCAGAGTAAAAAACTCCACAGCAGGATAGTACTTGTACTTACCACGTACTACCTAGCAGTGGAGTTACTTACTTTACTTCAGCCTAATAAAAGCATATGTGTGTTGCCCTGTGGGGTCAGGCTAACTCTCAGGATCTCAATATTGTGCTGTTAGACAGAAGGGTGTGGTGTACAATTGCACATGGACACATTAAAAAATCAATTAGGTGCATATACACACTGTAGGTGCATGCACCCCCACTAGGCTTGCACACACGCACTACCAATTCAGGCACATACACATCCAAAATTACCAGCCAGGCAAATACACACCTATCACCAATTCAAGCACCTACACACACTATACACACCAAAAGAAATTAGACCAGAATCAATTACCAATACCTGCATACCCAATACACATACATGGATCACTAATTCATATATCATGCACACAATGACATACATGTATATTAGTTCACATACATACCACTCACCTACACATACAGACAGGTGAGTTCCTAACTTGGGTGTTGTGGTGTGTATGCATGTGCTTGGGATACCTGGGGGAAGGTTAAGGTAAGTGAGAGAGAGAGAAAGTGTAGGGGGTGTAAGTCGCCGGGATCGGGATGAGAACCAGTAGACTAGAAAGAGAGCTGAGCTGAGGCTTGGGGTTACTTTAGGTTACTGCTGGTAGAAACGGAGATGAAAGTTGCCAGTGCCAGGATTAGAACCGGCAAACTGGAGGGAAGTTGGGGTAACTTAAGGTTAGTTGGTGTTAATTGAAAGCAGAAAGACAGCAGAGCAAAGGAGCAATGCCAGAGAGAAGCCTGGAGGCTGGAGCTGGAGCAAGGAAGTTACATGGGAGCCGAGAGGTACGTGGGGAGAGGAAAACTGGGATTGGGGCTGCGGGGGTGGGGAAGGCTGGAGAACACATTGAGAGAGAGAGAGTGCAAGAGAAGGCAGAGAGAGATAGGGATTGGGGAGAGCTGGCAGGAGGCAAAAAGTGGCGGGAGCGGGGCTGAGAGCCTGAAGAAAAGGGACAGAGAGGAGGCAAAAGGTGGTGGGAGTGGCGGGGCTGAGAGCCTGCAGAAAGCAACGGGATCAAGAGCCTGCAGAAAAGGGACAGAGAGGAGGCAAAAAGTGGTGGGAGTGTGGTAAGAGCCTGCAGAAAGCGACAGGGCTGAGCACCTGCAGAAAAGGGACAGAGAGGAGGCAAAAGGTGGTGGGATTGGGGCTGAGAGCCTGCAGAAAGCAACAGGGCTGAGAGGCTGCAGAAGGGTAACAGAGAGGAGGCAAACAGTGGTGGGAACAGGGCTGAGAGCCTGCAGAAAGCAACAGGGCAACAGTCTAGGGAGAGAGAAACTGGAATTTAAGATAGGGAAGGGACCAGGGCTCAGTAAAACCCAACCGAACTCAGGGTTACAAATGATAGTGGTTTTATTGAACAGGGGAGATGGTGACACTCTATTTTATTGGGTCCTTTACGCTCGCGCACACACACACACACACACACACACACACACACACACACACACACACACACACACACCACACACACACACACACACACACACTGGCAGCAGGGGTTAAAGAGGCAAGAGGAGGAAAGAGAGAGAGTCCAAATTGGAGGAAGAAATATGCAGGTGATATCTACCTGTCCAAGGCTGAAAGTGGGTCCTTGATGGCCAGTTGGGGTCTCCTTCAGCTCGGTGTTGTCAATAAGGGGTCGCCGGCAGTGCCTTAGGTGGATAGGCAGTGTGACATGGAGCTGGTCTGGTCCAGATGGAAATGGTGCTCCCAAGGAGTCAGTCTTCACTACCCCTTTTTATGGGGTAGACTACCTCTGATTTCCTATGGGGAGGGCCTGTCCAGGCAATGTCAGTCCTGTTCCAGAGGGTTCCAGGTGTTCTTACTGAGCATGTGCAGCCTTGGCACAATGGTGGGTTGCCTCATCTTTTGTTTCTTGAATGCTGAGGGTGGTTCCAAGAGCTGGGTCATTGGCCCAGGTATTGGTGTTGATGGTTCGGTCATTCAGAGCTATTTTTAGTTCCCCGTGTGGGGAACAGCTGATTAAACAGCTGGCGTAATGCCGGCTCACGTGGCTGCAGTCCAGGCTCCTGCTCTTATGGCCGGCAGGAGGTAAGTTCTCCCCGTGGGGGTCTGTTTCTGGGGTTTGGGGCCTGTGGAGATTGCCCTCTCCCCTTCAAAAGCCTGTGGGGGCGTTACAGATAAGGTGCTGTTACAGATAAACAGCCTTATCCTTATTGATTTCTCTGCAGTCAGTGACAAAAATCTGTTAATTTAGCTTTTGCCACTGATAGAAATGATTTGGGAACTTCATAGAACCCGTGCTATGTAAAAGAAATATCTGTAAAAGAGCAAATAAAAAAGAATCTGAAATAAATTGTGTGACTCTCAGTAATTCTTTGTTCTATGAAGTGCACTGCACATATGCTGTAGAAACAGGTTTTTTTTATGAATGGTAAACTGGGAGGGGCATAATGTCATCAGATTCTGATGTCAGCAGAATTAATGAAATACTTGCTTATCATATTGCTCCAAGAACAAGAAAACAGACGCACCACCCCAGTTTGACAGAAAAAATTCCTAGAACAAATTGTCTTTTGCTGACTAAACATTGTTCCCTCGTGTCCTAAATAATCCATTTAGGACTGAAATGACTGGATGACATGGAGATACACATAGAATAATATATATTTAATCTCCTACACATCCCTTCAAGAACTGTTAGTAGAGCATCCCTCCTGTGACACTGCTAATGGGCTCAGTGAACGGAAGACCTGGCACTGTATTTTTGCTGTTGTCTGTCTATCCCAATGTTCTGCTTTTGTCTGCAGAATTCTTTGTTGAAGCTACAAACCCTAGAAACTGACTTGTGCTCTGCATTTTTGCCAACCCAGGAAGAAATTCCTCAGTTACCGGCTTCCAAGGATCCACTCCCTTCATCTGCTCAATCTAGTGTGCAAGCTGATGGGGCCAGTTATGGAGGTAAGACACTAAATATCATGATGTGTTCTCATTTGCAGTTATAAGATAGCCAGCTGTCTTGTAGTTTAATCTAATATTTGTCATCCTTTGAGAAGTGCAGATGAAATGTGAAGGCTGAGGCACAATATGTTGCTGCCAGTGCTATGAAATATAAACAAAGGGATGACTTGTTATAAATAGTGATAACCTATTTTTCATACCTATAAATCTTGCTTTTGAGACAAGCTTTAAGAATCCTGCATTTTCAGTTTTGATCTGCTTTTGTCACAGTAGGGTTTTTGTATGTTCAGACAGTATGGTCTTTATTTACTGTTTTACAGCTGCATTCTGTGATATGTTCTGCCATTTCGTGTAATTCTATTTTTGTAATGTTTTTTGTCAGAGCAATATCACTTCATTTCTCCTATTATTGATTCTAATTTAATGTATCAGCAGAGAGATAGAGCAGGTGAGTTTTATAGCATGCTGATTGCACTCTCCCTTGTCCATCTTATATATTAAGATGTGTCCCATTTGTTTGTTTATTTATCCATCTGCCCATCCCCAACATGGAAACCAGTTCTTGCAAATAAACAACCGTAAGGTTTAGCATCATTTTCTGTCATTCTTGGCTTGTACTCACAGGACTGACAGAAGTAGGAGCCTAGACAGAAGAGGAACTCATGCTTAGGAAAAATAGTTCAAAGTAATCAAGAATATCACACTACACTTTAAATTTGTATGATATGCAAGTTTAAAATGTGCACTATGTAGGGGCCACATCAAGGTAAAGAGGTCAGTATTATAAGGCCTAATCCTTTTTTCTGCAAGGCATATTTTATGATAAAAAGCTCAGTTCAGGAAACCATATTTCAGAAGCTTCTTGTTTATTTTGTACAAGGCAATTAATTTTATTTACAGATATTTTTATAAAATACACTTTTCTTCTTTGGACTCTTTCAAATGGATGTAATGAGCTGCAAAATTAAGGAATACACACTTATAACCCTAATTATTGTAAATCTAATCCATACCAAGAATATAGCCTGCAAAAAGAGTGACATATTTTGGCTTTTGAGTTGTTTAGGGGTTTTTTTCTTTTGTTTTGTTTTTTCTGAATGCTGAAACAGAAGTTGGAGAATATTTAATATGACAGCTATGGTATTTGCTAATGAACCTAGTTTCTGACGTGTATTTGAGGTTAAAAAAAATGGAGGCTACAGGGGCAAGATCTCAGAGCTTGTACAAAACCTGCATTCTATGTATTGGCAGGGTGTGCTTTCTGTCCTTTTCCTATTTTACAAGATTTTTATACCCTGATGGTTTCATAACTCAGAATAATTTATACTCAGTTTAAGACCTTCTGTAACTTTTATCTTTGATGTGAATTGGACTTCCTTAAACTGTTAAAACCCTCCCAGTTCAGATAACCTCTAACACTCATCTGCTCATTTACATTTATGCAAGAGTATCTTAGATGATGACACCCAGTTCAAATATATGTGATTTGCCACGCTGTTATTTCTAACCTGGGTTTTAGTGAAAGCTCAGCTCCTTATGGATTTTAATACACATCATGCTATAATAATTCTTGCTTTTTGGCTTTTCTAATTAGTAGCACTGACTCCTATTCTGTCTTTGAAAAAAATGGTCTAATTTAGAATTACAGTTAGTTGAAACACAGTAGTCCCAGGTTCTGTTAGCAGTTATACTGATATAAATTTGGACGTGGTCAAATTTTACACCAGGGTAACTGAGATTGAAATCTGGCCCATAGAGTATATTCTGCCCTACTATGCCTGTATTATCCCATTGTAGCAAAACCCCCAGTTTTTCTTTTTTAAAATTTTGAAATACATTTCCTCAACTTACCGTAATGATTTCTGACTTTCTCTCTGCCCCCTCCATACCTTATAAGTGAATACAAGTAATACTAGGTAAGCTAAGTTCCTGTATGCTATTATTGTAATAAGCCCCTTTTTATATTGTAAATAGTGTTCTGTTCCTATCTGTGTGGGCCGGGAGCGACCCGAGCCCTTTTCCGTGCTGCACGCGGGCTGTGGCCAGCAGCCCGGGCACGCCGGGTTGGAGAGGGAAGGCCGTCGAGCTGGAATTAGGCACAAACGCTTAGCGGTAGTTTAAAAGATTGTTTACTTACATCGAGATGGCAGTGGTGTAGGCTGGAAAACTTGCTTAAGTTGCGGTTACAGACAGACAACACAGACGGTCTCGTGGAGGTTGCTAGGCTCCACGGAACAGAGCTCCGGATGCTCTGGGTGAACGAGCCACCAAAGTTAGAATCGTAGATACGTCTTATAAAAGTCGCGCTCGAAGACGGGAAGAGGTGGGCGGTGGATCAGGCCGCCAGGCTCCTCTGGATCTCACACAGGGTTTCTATTACCCTGCCGTGTACCCAGAGTCCCCACGAGATGGATGTGGAGTCCTCTTTGGCTTGGGCGGAAACCGCTCAAGCCTCTTATACGGCTAACAGGCCAATTGCTAGCCGCCACATGGGAATAATTTAAAACTAGCCAATAGCGGGGAACGAATTTACATACCGGTGGCGGGAACTCTTTTGCACCGTGCATTCCTCTTGCAACATGAGCAATGCACTCTGCAAAAGAAGTTGCAGAAAAGGCGGGAAACTCATCCCTGCACCAGGGTTTTCCTCTGCAGCAGGAAACTCTCCCGTGCAATGAAGCTGCAACTTGGCGGGGATAATTCTGGTGCCGAAGCACACACAAAATCATGACTTTGGGTCATGACACTATCATTTTTGCATTGATTATTATTGTTTCATATTAATACTGTATGGTTTAGGCCTGTGTCTGTAAAGTAATGTCAAGTCTCCATCTTGTGTCCCCTGCCCAGGCATACCCTATTGTAACTCTGTTGTAACTGTATGACTCATACCTACCCCTCCTATGTAAATTGGTTCCTGAATGAATGGGGATGAATGAGGGTGCTTGAGAGACAATGGCAGTAAGACTAAAAATAGCTCCCCCGAATGACTGAGCCATCAACTTGATGACCCAACCATTACCCTGCATTGACTCTCCCTGGCTCAAGATTTGGAAGAGAAAGACTGCTGCAGAAATCAGCCAACTATGCCAAGGTTGCACATGCTCAGTATGAGCATCTGGAACCCTCTGAAATAGGGCTGACTTTGCCTGGTGTCACAGGCCAGCTGGTCACTGTGAGTGTATCAATTTTATCACAGGCCAACTGGGCTGTTTGATTCAGTTTTGGACTGAGGAGGCAAAAGTTGGGTGTGGAATGAAGGCAAAGTTATTACAGCTTACACACACACAGTTAACAGAAAGATAAATGCGATAAGCAGATAAGGCAGTATAAAAGAGCTAATAGTAAATAATAACAACAGATAATAACAGATAAATAGATCAATCTGTCACAGGCCAACTGGGCACTGCGAGGGTATTAGCCACACTGGGTTGTTCAAAACAACAAATAGACAGACATGGGTTGGCAACTTATCAATAGTCCCTCAATGCCAGGTGCATGCCAGGTGATTCCAGCGAAGTCAGGCATCCCTGATGATCGACGCTGTCAGAGGGATTACCGGGGAAGGTCCCTTGCTCAGGATCCGATCCAGGTGTGGGACAGAAATGACCGTTCTGTTCCCTCCTTCCTGCTGGTTACCTGATGCATGTGTTTTTTTATACCTAGTCTTATGTCAATCTGTTGACCTCAGGGCCACTCACAATGTTGCCCTATAGCTGTCACCCTATGGGATTCAAAGGAGTTAAAATTATCATAAAAGGTTTCTACCCAGACTCAGGTTTATCCAATAAGCAAATTATGATACAGCACCTTTAGGTATGAAATTGACATTGTTCCGCCTAAATCCCAACCCTTTTAGTCTTCCTTTGAATATGCTTTCTTGGGATATACTTTCCTGGAATGTGTTGGGTGTGCCAGGCAGTTGGATCCAGTTTTATCATCAAGGCTGAATCCTGAGCAAAAAACCATTAGGCCGGCTAATCTCACAGCTGCAGCTTTGCCTATGGGGCCCAGTCAGTTCCATGAACAGCTAATTTATCATTTTGGTTAAACTTATGACAGACAAATTACATTTGCAGTTTACAAACCTACAAGCTTATAGTAACTAATATTACCTGTTTAGGCAAAATACCAAATGCCTCCAAGAAGCACATATTTATTGCTTATTAATCCCTCTGGTTCTGGCT
>NW_005842902.1:182091-184463 GCF_000455745.1 Alligator sinensis | reverse complement strand
GTGTGTGTGTGTGTGTGTGTGTGTGTGTGTGTGGGAACCAATAACTTCATGGGGCTGTATACTGTGTTGTCTGTTTAATAAACCTGTTATTTTGAAACCCCGAGTTGGGTTTTTGTCTTATTGACCTCCCAAACCCTCCTCCCCAATCTCCCAGCTTTTTGCCTCATATTATCCAGCTTTCCAGTTTCCAGCTCCAATCACCCAGATTTCTGCCTCTCTGTTTCCAGCCCCAATCTCCCAGCCTTCTGCCTCTCTCTTTCCTGGCTGTCTTGACCTTGCCACAGGGCTTTTTCCCTTGCTTCCACCCCAACACCAGTGACCTCGAGTAACCCTGGGGCCACTTGACTTTAAGTAGCTCCAAGCCTCAGTCCCTCAGCCCAGCTTTTCTCTAGTCTACCAGTTCTAATCGTGGTCCTGGCAACTTTCACTCCCACTTTCACTGTCTACACTTACACTGTCAACTCTACACTTTCACTGTCTCACCTTAACCTTCCCCCCAGGTATCCCAAGTACCCCAAGCACACACATACACACCGTACCATCCAAGTTAGGAACTCACCTGTGTGTATGTGTAGGTGGGTGGTATGTGTGTGAGCTGGTGAATATACAGATATAGATAGATATAGGTATATAGATATATTTATCGTTGTGTTCATGATATGTGAATGAGTGATCCATGTGTGCGTATTGGGTGTGTGGATGTTGGTAACTAATTTTTGGTGTGTGTCGTGTGTATGTGCTTGAATTGGTGATAGGTACGCATGTGCCTAGGCTGGTAATCTTGGATGTGTATGTGCCTGACTTGGTAGTGTGTATGTATGCACCTAATTGATTTGTGTGTTTGTATATGTGCAATTGTGTCACACTGTCCCATCTAAGAGTGCAATTTTGAGATCCTGAGAGTTGGCCTGACCCCACAGGGCAATATTTTATAATGGAGAATGCTGGCATATTGTGGGTGTTAGTCGGAGTGAGAAGTGTGGGTTGGGTGAGCTAGTGTGCTTTGTGTATTCTGTGTGTGTGTTTGTGTTGTATTTGAAGTATTGCTGTTATTGCAGGGATGCCTACACTGTTACTGTTATTGTGATTATAGAACTTGCCCCTGTGAGGGGTGGGTATACCTGGTGTGGAAGAAACAGGCTTCACTCTATTGTTTGGTCACGAAGTTGTCAGAGACCTTTATTAAAGAAGCAGCTGCTGGGGAGAGCACCGGACAGACAGAACTTCCTCTTATCAGTCCCGCATGTCCCCCCACAACAGACAAGCAAGCCTTTTATATGTTTCAATTTAGGTCACATGACACAAGACATAACAAGTCAAAGAAAAACTGGTTTGAACCAGAAAGTTGCAAGAGGGCATAGACTGTGGTTTGACCTATTGACCTCATAGGTCTACTCAGCTCAACAAGGGAAAAGGGTGGGAGAAAGAGCAGATTGCAAAATAGGCGGGGAAAAAGCAATCATTAGCAAATAGTGTACTAACTCAAGAAGTCAGTAGAAATTAAGGCCTGGGGTTTTCTTCTTCTACATTCCCCCCTTTTGTACTTATAGTACAACCAATGAAATTTTGTAACTGTGTGTTGGGCAACAGACTGCAAGTGAGCTAATGGGAGAACAGTCTGACTTATACATCCTTCGAGGCACTGTGAAACTTGTTCTTAGGTAGAGTATCTCCCAGTGCTCCCTTCAGAACAACGGTGAGACTAATCTCAATTGACCCAGCATCGTGTTAGACATATCTGTTGCGTCTTTTGTGGGATGCACTAAGGTTACAATTGCGTAGCAACAAGTACAAGTAGTACTTGTAGAAAGAGAATAAACCCAAGGACCATGATTGCGATATAAAATAATTTGGTCCCAAATCCACCAAACCAGTCCCAAAGACTCCATTTGTTGTCCCCAAAGGACAGTGAGTTCGTGCCCGGTGCGCTTGTGCCAATAAACACACAGGGGTGAAGGATCCAACTTAATCTTTATTTCTGCGCAGAAAGTGGCGCTTGGCAATCATTCACAAAGCAAGCACCCACACCCCAGTGGGTGTCTGCCTTATATAGCTACGTAACAGGTTAAACTTGCTGATGTGATGAAATGTATAGCAAGCCCAGCAAGTAACCCCCCTTCCATCTCCCCCCCAAGTAACCCCCCTTCCAGCTCCGGAACTTTGTTGATACAGCTTTTTTTCTAGCGAGGCCAGCAATTATAAACAACTAAGCAACAAGCGATCTCCCCCAGCCTAAACAACCTACTCTATGCCCTTGGTTAGATAAAATACCTTTTCAGAACACAAAGCTGTTCCTGAAGTAGAAAATGCATAGTAAGTGTTCAAGGGATCTCTGCTGGACATGGCTTCCAGCCCTACTTCTGTCCCTAGGG
>NW_005842902.1:168884-177354 GCF_000455745.1 Alligator sinensis | reverse complement strand
TACATAACAGGTTAAACTTGCTGATGTGATGAAATGTGTAGCAAGCCCAGCAAGTAACCCCCCTTCCAGCTCCGGAACTTTGTTGATACAGCTTTTCCTCTAGCGAGGCCAGCAATTAAACAACTAAGTAACAAGCGATCTCCCCCAGCCTAAACAACCTACTCTATGTCCTTGGTTAGATAAAATACTTTTTCAGAACACAAAGCTGTTCCTGAAGTAGAAAATGCATAGTAAGAGTTCAAGGGATCTCTGCTGGACATGGCTTCCAGCCCTACTTCTGTCCCTAGGGGTTTAGCCAGGTGCCCCTGAAACAAGGGGTGCTTATCACATTGATCAGTTTGGTGTAGTTTAGCAGCTTCTTTCTCAATAATTTTGGCCTGGTTCTCAATAGCACTAGAAGCATCTGGTATATAAACGCAGCATTCTGATTTTATTAAAGCACACACACCTACTTTGCTAGCTAATATATAATCTAAGGTGAGTCTGTTTTGTAGGGTCATTTCTCTCATTTCTTTCATTTCTTATTTCACGAAAACCAATGGTGGTAGCATTAGGTATTTTCTCTAGGGAAGCTGCAACTTTCTTTATTTCGGACATAGCTAAGCCTGTGCCATAGTTCGGGAACATTATACCCCAAAACCTTTGATTTTCTGTGATTTTGCAAACATTACGAATTCTTCCTTTAGGTAAGTGATATCTAATAGTAAGGGCAGGATATGCTGCAGAGACATAGCATGTTCCTCCCCAACCGGAAGGAAGATTTTTATAGGCCTTATCTCCACATACAAAATAGTGACCAGCTAGTGTGGTAACTGCAAAGTTACAAACTGGTTTTAACATCCATACTGAATAATAACCTAAATATCAAGCCGAAATGGGAGAATAACCAGGTATCCAGGAACCGTTAGAGAGCCAGTCACCATTTACCTTAAATTCTACTTCACATTTACTGACTCCTACTGCAACACGAGATCCATTACAGGTCCAACAAAACTTTCCAGGGGTGGTATACGCTAGTCATACATAGTCAGCTCGGTTACAATTTATATCTTGCCAAGTTTCATTCCCATGAAAGGGTGAATAATAAGGAGCTGACATTTAGGTCGCATTCAAGGGTACTGGTATCATGGGTATCCCTCCAGTAGAATGGATAGAGACATGACTACATATCCAACAATGAGAGACATTTAAGTCTATCCTAATTTGGTTAATCAAAGACAAAAACACATTCCCATAGGCCAGGTTTAAAAGTCCAATACAAATAGTCAATAGGAGGGACTCCATGTTCGGTTATTAATGGGCTCTTTTCTTGGATTCTTAATCTTTAATCCTTGGTTTCGTCAGGAGGAACAGTCTTTTTGCAGTGCAATGTGTGGATCCAAGTAGATTGTCCCTGACACTTTACCACAGTGTTAGTGGTGAGAAGAACTTGAAATGGACCTTTCCAGCGAGGTTCTAAAGCTGATTTTCTTTGGTGGATTTTTACATGAACCTAATTTCCTGGCTGTAAGGAATGGCAGGCTTCTTCAGGCTCTCTGGGTAAAGCTTCTTGGACCTGTAAACGAAAGGCCTTAACACATTTCATTAATGCTTGACAGTATTGTAATACAAGATCATCAGCTAAATGGATGTTAACCTGAGAAGGTGGTAAGGGTGGGGAGGATGGAAGTCGCATAGGTCTCCCCATCAGGACTTCATGTGGGCTGAGTCCAGCCTTCCGATTAGGGGTGGATCTCATGTCATTAATGCTCATGGTAGAACATCTGCCCATTTTAAACCAGTCTCAGCACAGATTTTTGCTAGTTTATTTTTCAGTATCCTGTTTTGTCTCTCTACAGCACCTGCTGACTGTGGGTGATAAGGGCAGTGAAAGTTCGGTCAAATCTGCAGGGCTTTACATAATTTTTGTATAATTTGCCCAGTAAAGTGAGATCCCCTGTCACTATTGATGGTAAGTGGGGTTCTAAATCATGGTATAAGGTCCTTTAAAAGGATTTTAGTGACAGCTTTAGTATCAGCTCTTGTCACAGGATAGGCTTCAATCCAACTTGAAAACATACAAACTATAACAAGTACATATTGATATTTACAACATTTTGGCATTTGTATAAAGTCAATCTGAATATTTACAAATGGTCCCCAAGGTGGGGGATGTGTTAGTTTTAACAGGTTTGCCTACGTTATGGGCTTAACACACAGGACAATCCTGGCAGTAGTTCTGAGCTATGGAAGGAAAATTTGGAGCATACCTATCAGGTTGAATAGCTGCAATCATCCCCCCTTTGCTCACATGGGCCACTCTGTGGTACATGTGAGCAAGGTAGGGAAGTAATACCTTGGGCGCAACCAGGTGGCCGTCTGGGGAGCACCAAAGGTGATCAGGGTGTAATATGCACCCATGCAGTCTCCAGGTGTCTTTTTTCAGAATCTACGGCCTGATCTTTGAGAAGTGTAACATCATGAAGAGTTGCAATAGGAGATTGCTCATAGGTAGGGGAAAAGAACAATTGCTCAGCCTGAGGGGATGAAAGGGCTGCAGCTCTGGCTGCAGAGTCAGCCAGAGTATTTCCATGCTTAACTTCATCCTGGGAAGATTGATGAGCAACACATTTAATAATAGCAACAGAGGGCATCTAATAAGGCGGCTACATAAGAACTATTTCAAATGGGTGTACCATTTGAGGTAAGAAACCCACGTTGTTTCTATAATTGCCCATAATCATGGACAGCACCAAAGGCATAACCCGAATCTGTATATATGTTAACAGTTTTACCTTTAGCAAGGGTGCAGGCATGAGTAAGGGCAACAAGTTCAGCAATTTGGGCAGAATAGATGGTAGGTAAAAAATTACTTTTAAGTACTTCATGCTGGGAACATACAGCGTAACCTGCAACAAGAGAGCCTTTGGAATTTCTTAGGCAGGACCCATGAACATACAAGACTCGGTCAGCATTTGGAATGGGAATGTCCTTAAGATCAACTCGAGGTAAAGTTAAATGAGCGGTAACAGTGAGGCAGTCATGAGGCTCGCCATCAGAAGGTGCAGGTAAGAAGGAAGCAGGATTAAGTACAGGGCACCGAACTAAAGTAATGTGGGCTGTAGAAAGTAGCATAATTTCATATTTAGTTAAATGGGCATTTGAAAGGTGTTGGGTTTTGGTTTTTAAAAGAAATGCGGCCACTAAGTGGGGTACAGCAACAGTTAAGGGCGAAGCTAAAACAGTATTTGCAGATGATTCTACAAGAATGGCAGCAGCAGCAACTGCCCGAAGGCATGGTGGAAACCCAGTTGCTACAGGATCTAAGGTTGTACTATAGTAGGCAATAGGATAATGTTTATCTGCATGGGATTGAGTAAGTATCCCAGAGCAAAGCCATCTTTTTCATGACAAAAGAGTGTAAAAGGCTTTGAATAATCAGGAAGTCCCAGTGTGGGTGCCTGTGAAAGGGCAGTTTTAATGACAGAAAAGGCATTTTCGGCTTCTGGAGACCACCTCAAAGGTTCAGGGGCATCTTTTAAGGTAAAATTTTGCAAGGGTTTTACAATTGAGGCATAGCCTAAAATCCATTGGCGGCAATATCTGGCCATGCCTAAGAAGGTGTGCATTTGAGAGACAGTTGTGGGCCGAGGGATTTTGAGAATTGTTTCAACTTGCACAGTTGAAAGGTGATGTTCTCTGGCGGAAGTATCATGGCCTAAATAATGAACCTTTGGTAAGCAGAGCTGAAGTTTTTCTTTAGAAGCTTTATGGCCTTTTAGAGCAAGACAGGTCAAAAGGTGTAGAGAATCAATTTTACACGCTTCAAAGGATGGTGAGGCAAGCAAAAGATCATCGACATACTGGATAAGGACAGAACAGTTTTTGAACTGAATGTCGTCTAAATCTTTCTTCAAAATTTGTGAAAAGATAGAAGGGGACTCTGCATACCCTTGTGGGAGTCTAGTCCAAGCATATTGTAAGACTTTATAAGTAAATGCAAACAAAAACTGACTATCTGGATGAATAGGAATTGAAAAAAAAGCAGAACACAAATCTACAACAGTAAAGAAACAAGCTTCCGGTGGGATGCAAGAAAGAATGGTAGCTGGGTTAGGCACTACAGGAAAAATAGGTAAAACAACAGATTTAATGGCTCACGGGTCTTGCACAAAGCAATAAGTAGTTTTGCCTGGTTTCTTCACTGACAAAATTGGAGTATTACAAGGACTAGAAGTGGGGATCAAGATACCTTGTTGAAGGAGGGAAGAAATGACTGGCGCGATTCCTTGCTCAGACTCCTTGCTGAGAGGATACTGGGAAATGTGCGGGAGCTGCTTTCGTGGATCCAGACGAGTTTTAACAGGTTCAGTGGTGTGTATCTGCCCAACTTCATTAGCATGCTGTGACCATAGGGGGGAACCTGTTTAAGGATTTCTTCTTTGAAATCAGGGTTTGTTGTAGAAATAGGTGGGGTTGCTGGTTCAATCATAGCAGCAAGAACTGTGCATTCATTTTCTGCTGGTACTTCAAGGAAAACTCCATCTGCTGTACAATAAATAGTACAACCAAGTTTACAAAGTAGGTCACGACCTAAAAGATTAACAGGGGTAAAAGGAAGGTATGGTGGTCAGAGATAGGACCAAAAGTAACGGACAAGGGTTGAGTTACAGGATGAGAAATTACTTGGTTAGAAATGCCGACAGCATTAACTACAGCATTGGAAAGAGGTGGATCGGGAAGATCAAACAGATGCAAAGCGGAACGGCTTGCCCCTGTGTCAACAAGGCAAGTTACCCTTTTCCCCGCTATGGTACATTCTACAAAGGGTCCAGACTGATCAATGGGTAAGAGTGGTGAAAGGATGAAGTTACTATCCCTCAGGCGGTCCTAATATTGAGATAAAGAATTTTGGGGAAGAGGCAGGGAGAATTGCTGATGTTGTTGATCTGCAGAGTTTCCTGTTGAAGGGGTAGAGGTATGCGGTCTGTTGGGACATTCTCCTTTCCAATGACTGGTTTGACCACAGTAAAAACAGGAAGAATGGTCAGTAGAGGAAACATTCGTCTGCCAGCACCCACGTCTCCTTCCTCAGCCTCGTGAATTCCCTTTTCCCCGTCCTCATCCTCTGGGGTGATAAGTTTGAAGTTGCAAAGCCATTAACTGGGCTTCATTATTTTCTTTCTTTCTTTCTTGACACACTAAACAATGGTTGGCAATCATAACTAGTTTGTTTAATTGTTTTGTTTGCCAGGCCACACAGATGTTACACAATTGGTCTCCTAATTTAGGCTGTATGCTTTGGACAAATGTGGCTGCAATTGCTTCCTGAGCATTTTGGGTAGCTTCATTTATTCCTGAGTGTCTTTCAAAAACTTCTTTGAGTCGGTCTAACTAGTCTGCTGGAGACTCTCCTTTATTCTGTTTACAATTATTAATTTTAGCCCAGTCAGTTTTCTAAGGACATACGACAGATATGGCTTCTAGTAAACGGCATCAGGAGGTTGTGAGATCTGTCCTATGACCAGGGTCTTGCCAGTCTTGCCAGTCTGCCTCATCTGTTAGGTGTTGTGGGACTTCAGAAGGAAGTATGGCATGCAAAAGTTGGTTCATATCAGGCCATGTAGGGTTGTAACAGCTAATAACAGTTTGGAGCTCGTCTTTAAACTTCTGGGGCTTTTCTTTGATGTTAGGAAATTCTTTAACTAGATTTCTTAAATCTCCACGTGTCCAAGGGGCATGTACCGTTACCAAGCCTTGTGCACCTGGCAATTGGCGCAACAGGACTTGAATAATAGGGCCCTTTTTAGGGCGACTGTTATTTAAACCCACAGGGGAATATGAGCCTGCAGAAGCACCCTCTGGACTACAAGGTGGAGTTTCCAATTCAGGTGGAAGGTGTTCAGGGTAAGGTGGTGGTTGGACCAAACAAGAAGTACTTTCTAGAATATCTTCTACAGACTCATTCTCTGTCTCGGTCTCATGAGTTAGTTGGGGATATAAAGGGGTAGGAGGTGCTGAGGGAAGATTAGCCTGGCCAGGGCTATATCCATTTTTCAATTGCTTAATTTCTACTTTTAGTTTTTCTTGGGAGACCTTAAGACTCCTTACCCGGGATTCTTGTTGCCTCTTACTACTTTCTTCATATCAGTCAAAACAGATATCCCATTGAGTTTGAGAGGTCTTGCTACCTCATGACTCTAGAACTTTTTGGAGGCGGATCAATTTATCAAGATCAAAAGTTCCTTCTGAAGGAAATTGTTTTGGAGGGTTATCCCTGGTATACCAATTCCATTTATTTAAAAACTTACACAACTTTTGACCATAATGCGCATACATATAACCTGCCGGGGTTGGGACATCCTTTGACCCAGAGCCCCCCGTCCCTCAGTTCACACAGGGCATTCACACAGAGAAGAGGGTAAGGGACTTGATGTGCCAATTTTGAACCGAGGGCAGCGCACGAAGCAGCGTCTTAACAGTTATTTGGTCACATCAACCGCTGGTTACCTGGACAGTTTCCATGAATGGGGAAAGGATAAACCTGTCCACTGGGTCATGAAGTTCCAGTTGGTCCCCCTTGCTTTCAAGTCTGCCTTTCTAGACAGCCTTGGGGTGACTAGACCCAACCTTAGTCTCAGACCTGGTCAGCAGCTCGTATTCTTTCCTTTCACACAAGGGAACTTCTGCACTGAGGCACGGGGTTCAAGAATATTTCTTTAGTCCCAGCTTTGGTCAGTTACACCGTGGAAAACACTCACACTATTCCCCAGGTTTCTATATTCCTTAGTCTAGACTGTTCCTTTTACTCTTTTAATTGTAAACCGGTTTCATACAAACCCTTTAGAGAGTCTGACAAGTTCATATTTCAAAAGTTTGGATGGCATAAGCTCGAACTGGTTTCCCCAACCCAAATGGGCAGCCCTCCACCGATAACCCCTTTAGAGATTTCAAAAGGTCTCTTACCTTGATTTGGTGCCTGGGGTTTTGGAGGGGAACGGTCCGCAAGCCTCTCAGTACTCTCAGTCGGGTGTTGCCATCTGAGTCACGGCACCAAGAATTGTGCAAGAAACAAGCTTCACTCTGTTGTTTAGTCACAAAGTTGTCAGAGACCCTTTATTTACAAGCAGCTGCAGGGGGGGGCACGGAGCCTCTCCACCACAGAAAATCAAAGTAAACCTTTTATGTTTCAATTTAGGTCACATGACACCAGATATAACAAGTTGAACAGAGAACTAGTTGGAACCAGAAAGCTGCAAGGGCGGGAAACTTATGGTTTGACCTATTGACCTCCTAGGTCTGCTCAGTGTTTATGGAAAATTCCACAAAGCACTTCTTAAACACATATTAAGGCCAAAGGGCGGGAGAAAGAGCAGATTGCAAAATAGGCGGGGAAAAAGCAATCATTAGCAAATAGTGTACTAACTCAAGAAGTCAGTAGAAATTAAGGCCTGGGGTTTTCTTCTTCCACACTGGTGAAGGGTCGACATTATAGAACTCACCCCAATGAGGGGTGGGCATACCAGGTGAAGGGTCACCATTACAGAACTCGCCCCAGTGAGGGGTGGGCATACCCAGTGAAGGGTTGGCATTATAGAACTCATCCCGGTGAGGGGCGGGCATACCCAGTGAAAGGTTGGCATTACAGAAATTGCTCCGGTGAGGGATGGGCATACCTGGTGAAGGGTTGGCATTATTAAGGGGAACTCCTACAGGACAGGGGTGTGAGAACCCACAGCACTTTTGTTGTTATCATTGTGATTGTTGTCGTTGTTGTTGTTGTGGTTGTTGTAGGGTGCCAAAGTCCAGGAACAAGTATGTTCAGGCAGAAGACCCCCACACCAGGCATTAGTGATCATGGGGCTAGGTGGGTGAAAAAGGAGGAGGTATCTGAAGGCAGGTCCTCTCCAGCAGAAATGCTTGTAAGATTGTTTTCTCTTGAGGCTTTTGAGATTTTGTGTCTTAAGCTTTGAGGCTTCTGAGATTTTGAGTTTTGAGTTTATTGCTGACTGTAAGCTAGTGTTTTGGTGCAAGACACTGGTTTTCGCTTGTTGTGAAGAGCTAGTATACTCCAGTATTTAGACCTGAGTAGAAAGGGTAGAAACCTGGTTCTCTGACTTCCCTTTTTGGGCCAGATTTGGCACATATGGGAGATCCAGTTCTTAAAAGATACTGAATCTGGACAGGTTGAAAACCATTATGATTGAAACTGCCTACCACAGCTGGTGCCTATATTGTTACAGTCCTATGTGAGGGAGTTAAAAGCAATATTCACAAGCAAAGATGCATGGTTCACTCATTCAAGGTTTGTTTCCTTACATAGATTCAGAAATCAAGGAGTCATGATAGAGAGAGGGAAAGGAAAAAGAGGGAAGTGGGAAAACAGGCTGTGAGGAAGCTGTTCTAGAGAGAGATTCATAGATTCATAGATGTTAGGGTCGGAAGGTACCTCAATAGATCATCGAGTCCGACCCCTGCATAAGCAGGAAAG
>NW_005842902.1:154407-168853 GCF_000455745.1 Alligator sinensis | reverse complement strand
TGACCCCAGCTAGATACTCGTCTAACCACCTCTTGAAGACCCCCAGGGTAGGGGAGAGCACCACCTCCCTTGGGAGCCCGTTCCAGACCCTGGCCACTCTAACTGTGAAGAAGTTCTTCCTAATGTCCAATCTAAATCTGCTCTCTGCTAGCTTGTGGCCATTATTTCTTGTAACCCACGGGGGCGCCTTGGTGAATAAATACTCACCAATACCCTTCTGTGCCCCTGTGATGAACTTATAAGCAACCACAAGGTCGTGGAACACAAGATGTGGAAAGTGTTTAGAAAGAAAGAAGAAAGTAACAGATTAACAGAGTTTGAATGCTAGAGCAGGTAGGAGGAAAGAGTAAGAATGCAATTTTAGAAATGACTGCTCTAGAGCAGGGAAAAGATGCAGTTGCTTTAAGGAAAAGTTGTATCCTGATCTCAGAGTGCCTGAGGTCATGTTGTGGTCTGTTTGGGTTAAGTACAACCACTTCTATCACTGATCCAATAAGAAATCAGTAGCACAGAAGACAAAGTTCTGTGCTAGGAACTGTGAATGTTTGTAACACAAGTAAAAACAAGAGATTGCAGAGATTGTTGAGGTGTTTGTGCAAAACACAGAATGAAACAGTGTTGTGTGTTTGCTCTGTGCCTGTGTTGCAAGGCAGAGACTGCTAGAAGTGTAAAAGTATACTCTTATTGGTAATGGGGGTGATATATATCCAGAAATAGTGTGGGTATAATATAGATAACCTAGAAAGAAAGGTGTAAGGAGCTGATAAGGTTTTGCTGTGATTGAGTAAATGATGGGGTTACCCTAGACAATTGAATGAAGGCATTTCCTAAAGTTTGGACAGATAAAAAGGTTAAAATGTGGGAAGATATAGGCATGTATCTTAATTGAGGGACCAAATCCTTCCCCATCAATGCAGTTTTAATATTCACTGGAAACTGAAATAGGATTATAGCTCATAGTAAGTAGTTTGTTAAGTCAGGAAATGATAGTACAAATGTTTAGTGTGTGTCACTCCCTGATTTGAAATTTGGTCTGTTTTGAAAGGCAAAGTGCCCTGCAATTATAGCAGCTATAGCAGGGGAGGGGTAAAATGGTTTTCAGTATTAAATTTGACTAATGCAGGTTTTATTTTTGTTTTGTTTTCCTATCTTCTTGGTATAAAAGTACTGGTATAATTTTAAATGTATTTTCAAGGAACGACAGTGTTGTTTTACCTCAAGTATCCTAAAGATTTCACAATGCCCAGCAAAAAGAACTTGGAAAAGGCTTTCTAAATAAAAAAATCTGAGGGAGAAACTGTCCCTCTAAAGGAAAAACTCATCTTTAAAATGACAACTTGGCTTAATTGTAACAAGGGTATTGGCATCCCTCAATCTCACATTTACAGCAACAGGAGGGCTCCACTGAACAATTAATTTTGGGAGCCCCTTGGTTAAATAAATCACCTGAACCTCAAGGAATAGGGTAAATAGTCTTCTCTATCCTGCCGGCCACCCTTCTTGGCTAGCAGGAAGGAACGGCTCTGGTGTCAATCAAATAGTCAAAGAAGAGTCCAGTGCATTCATGCAACACAGAGGAAATAAAACACACAACACAAAAGAGGTGACACGGCAGCCAGGGTTCAGGCAGATCATGGTACTTCTGGCCCCACCTTACCAAGTGCTCACATGCACCACCTGTAGCAGGACGGTGGTGCCTTCCCTGTATGAGGCATTCAGGGAATACTTGAGGGAGGAGCTGTGCAAGGTAGGGCTGCAGGTAGCCTTGCACTTCACCTCTGACATCTGGAGCAGCCGGTGTGGGGATCACGCCTACCTCTCCCTCACAAGGCACTGGTGCGATCAGTCAGGCTGTCGGTAGGCTCTCCTCCAAGCTGAGGTGCTGGATGAGTCCCACACAGCAAGGCAGATCATGGTGGCCATGAACCGCATGGTATAGGGGTAGCTGGTTGGGCAGGCTGAGCTCATCTGCAGGTTCATGGTTACTGATAATGGGGGCAATATGGTCAAGGCGGTCCATGATGCCATCTTTGTTCACATCCGCTGTGTGGCACACAGGTTGTACCTCATAATTAGAGATGCTTTGGAGGGAGATGGCTGCTGGTGGTGGCACCACCACTACCACTATGTGCCAGCTCATTTCAAAATGCAGAAAGGTGGTGGGCTACTTCCACTGCAGCATCAAGTAGGGCAAGATGCTGTGGGAGAAACAGGCAGAGCTGAGCATCCCACAGCACAAAATCATGCAGGATGTGGAGACTTGGTGGAACTCCACATACCTGATGCTTGAGAAGCTGGTGGAGAAACAGAAGGCCATCCATGAGATAGTCTTACTCAGGGAGATCAGGATCAGTGGCTCCCTGAACAAGCTGAGTGGGGTACCATCTTCCAGATCTTGGTGGTCCTCAAGCCCTTCCTCAAGGCCACCAAGACCCTCAGTGTTGCTGATGCCCTCCTTAGCCAGGTGATCCCTATAGTGAGGGAACTGGAGAACCAAATGGAGAGCTTCCAGGGGATCAATGTTCCTGGCTGGGGCAAGCCACTGTCACCAGATGTGCAGGCACTGGTGAGGTGGCTGAAGGAGGGCATCAGGAGACGGTTGGATCCCTTGCAGTCCAGTACGGTCCACATGCAGGCAGGCATGTGTGACCCAAGGGTGAAGGGGAGCATGTGCACAGGTAGCACCAAAACCCTTGATCACTGGATGCAGGTGCTTGTCAGCAGAGTCAGGGAGACAGAAGGGCAGAGGCGAGCGGATGTGGAAGAGGGGGGATCCACTTTCCCGTGCCAGCACTCCCAGCACCAGCACTGGCACCAGCAAGTCTCATCCATGCCAGCCACTGCCAATGTGGTCCAAGGGCATGGCTTCAATGCTGGGGTCCAAATGCACCAGACCCCAGCCTTGGGCAGGTAGTGCCAAGGCTTTGGTGGCTACCTATCACACTGAGGATGTGGAGCCACAGCCCTTGGTATACTGGGCAAGCTGCAGCCAGATGTGGCAAGATCTGTTCAGGGTTGCCTGTCTTGTTCACCAACCAGTGTTTTAAGCGAGAGGGTGTTCAGCATAGCTGGGGATGTTGTGACACCCCACCACATCTGCTTGAATCCTGGTTTGGTAGAGCAACTGGTGTTCTTGAAGGTGAACCTCCTGCTGCTGGGGTTCCCCAAGCTCCACCTGAAGAAGGAGTGAGTGCCCCCCTTCTCACTCTGTCTGCACCTATTACCTTTTTAAATTTTTTTAAAAACTAGTTAATGCCCTCCTCTCAGCTGGAGGGGGCATTCACTGCATCACCAGCCAGCAGGAGAAGAACATGTCCGTGCTGAGCTCACCCCCCTGTCAGGACGAACTTGCAGGTATGGACTGGGGCTATGGGGAAGGAGGTCCTGGGCATTACCACTAAAAATGCACCCTGCCAGGGTAGTGAGACCTGGAGGGACTACTGGCAGTGTGGCAGCCCTGTAAATGCCAGGACCAATGATCCCCTGGGGAAAGGTGGGTAGGAGGCACCATAACCTCCAGCTAATGCACGCATGCATACAGTCCTGGCTGGGGAAAGCCCAGACCTGTCACGTCTTTGACAGGTCTGAGGCTTGCTGCTTGCAGTGGAGTTGTGAGGCTCCAGGTGAGCTCAGATTAGCTGCCTGTGATGCCAGCTTTTGCATTGAACAACACTTTGTCAGGATGAGGAAGCAACTGCAGTTGGTGTGTCTCCTGGTCCTGGATGGAAGGAATAGTAAAGAAGCCAGAGGCTGACCTGGCATGCAATGCAGGCAAGAAACCAGTCAGTGAAAATAGAAATGGAGGCATCAAGGGGTGAGGGACAGTCTGGGATGGGTGGGGAGGGGAATCTAGCAGCACAGTGAAAAGGGCAGAGGTACCTGGGAAGTCAGATGTCTGGCATGTTGCAGTGTGTCAGGCCGGCCTCTGGCTTCTTTACTATTCCTTCTATCCAGGACCAAGAGATACACCAACTGCAGGTGCTTCCTCAGCCTGACAAAGGGTTTTTCAACCCAAAAGCTTCCTAAGATATATTTCTCTAAATATTCTGGGTTTTTTTCCTAATAAACATATAAACATAAAAACACAAGATAAGCCATCACACACCATGAGTAACATATATTCAACACAACATCTTTACTTGCTTTCAATTCCTTTATAAAAAAGAAAAACTCTGTGCCAGTTTGGCTAGGCTACCAGCGATGCTGCTGGTGCACCTGTGCTAGTGCTGCTCACTCGCTAAGTTATTTTTACCTGCTGCTGTTTACAGTGGTGGACCAGCCTGAGGCTGTAGAGCAGGAGGAGGCCTCACTGGGGCACATTGCCTTGTTGTGCAGAGGCCCCAGTGCCAGGAAGGGCACGCCTAATCTCACACACACACACACACATACACACACACACACACATACACACACACACACACATACACACACACACACACATACACACACACACACACATACACACACACACACACATACACACACACACACACAGAGTGAGGGTGCACGTAACAGACACGCACTAGGTAGATTTCTTAGATTTCATAGAGTTCTAGGGTCGGAAGGGACCTTGTAGATCATCGAGTCCAACCCTAAAGAGTGCTGGGGTCAAATAACCCCGGCTAAGTGCCTGTCCAATCTTTTCTTGAACACCTCCAAGGTAGGGGAAAGCACCACCTCCCTTGGAAGCCCATTCCATATTTTGGCAGCCCTCAGCATAAAGAATTTCTTCCTGATATCCAATCTAAATCTACTCTTCCTTAGTTTGCAGCCGTTATTTCTAGTAACCCCGAGGGGCACCCTGGTAAACTCTATTCCCTGCTGACCCCCCATGATGAGTTCGTAGACAGCCACAAAATCACCTCTCAGCTTTCTCTTGCAGAGGCTGAAGAGATTCGGGTCCCTCAGTCTGTCTTCATAGGATCTTACCTGCAGGCCCTCAACCGTGTGAGCAGCCCTTCTCTGAACCCTCTTAAGTTTACCCACGTCTCTCCTGAAGTGTGGTGCCCAAAACTGGATGAAGTACTCTAGCTGTGGCCTGACCAATGCTGCGTAGAGGGGCAGTATCACCTCCCCAGACCTGCTCATGATGCACCTGCTAATGCAAGGAAGTGCGGTTAGCCTTATTTATTACTTCATCACATTGGCGACTCATGTTCATTTTTGTGTTGACCAAGACTCTGATATCCCTTTCCACTGCCATGGTACTCAGAATGGTACTTTCCAGTCTATAGGTGTATTGGAGCTTCTTTCTCCCCAGGTGCAGCACCTTGCACTTATCCTTGTTAAATTGCATCCTATTCTGATCACTTCCCCAGTAATCACTTCCCCAGTCTATCCAAATCCACCTGGATTCGCTCCCTGCCCTCCAGTATATTTACTGAGCCCCATAGTTTGGTGTTGTCTGCAAATTTGGACAGTGCTTTCAATCCCCTCATCCAAATCAATGAAGATATTGAACAGCACTGGTCCAAGGACAGAGCCCTGGAGAACACCACTGCCCACATCTCTCCAGGGAGAAACCACCCCATCCACCACCACTCTCTGGGTGTGTCCCATAAGCCAGTTTTTCACCCACCTTACTGTGAAAAAATCCACATCACAGCTACTCAGTTTGCTTGTGAGAACTGGGTGCAACACTGCATTGAAAGCCTTTTTAAAGTCCAAGTAGATAACATGCATCTCCACCCCTGCATCTGAGTACTTCGTGACCTGTTCATAAAAAGAGACCAGGTTAGTTGGGCAGAATCTGCCTGCTATAAACCCATACTGGTTTCCCCTTAAGATTGTATTACCCGCTGGTCCCCCACAAATGTGATCCTTTATGATCTTTTCTAAGGTCTTGCCAAGAACAGAGGTGAGGCTAACCAGCTTATCATTACCCAGGTCCTCCTTCCTCCCCTTTTTGAAAATAGGGACTACATTGGCCCTTTCCCAGTCTTCTGGGACCTGTTCTGAGTGCCATGAGCACTCAAACAGTTGCACCAGTGATTTCACTATGACACCAGCCAATTCCTTTAGCACCCTTGGGTGAAGATCATTGGGGCCTGCTGACCTAAATATGTCCAACCCCTCCAAGTGCCCCTTCACTAAGTCAGCGCTAACCATAGGTGGATTGGTATTTCTCTCACGCCAGACTAAAGTCTTATTGGGAAGCATGTTTGTATCCATGTCTAGGAACACAGATCCAAAGAAGTCATTTAAAAGCTCCACTTTATCCATCCTGTCTGTTGTGAGTTGCCCTAGACCATTCTCTAGAGGCCCTATGTTGCCCCATGCCATCTTCTTGCTCCCTATGTACTTAAAGAAGGACTTTTTTGTAGCTCTTAATCTTTGTTGCCAACCTGAGTTCTGTATCTACTTTGGCCTTCCTCACTGCTGCCCTGCAAGTGCAAGCCAAGCAGGTGTACTCTTCCTTGGTGCTGCCCCCCCCGCTTCCATAGCCTGTAAGCCTCTCTCTTTCTCTGAAGGCTCTCCTGGATTTCCCTATTCAACCAAGGTTTATTGACTCTTTTGCCTCCCTTTGTATAAACTGGGATGGTGCCCTTCTTTGCCTGCAGGATCAGTCCCTTGAGGAACTCCCACCCTTCTTGGACTCCCAGCTCACAGATGGGATTACCCCTCAGTCCCACTCTAACTAACCTGCTGAGCTCGTTGAAGATGGCCTTCTAGAAGTCTAGCACTTCTGCCCTACTAGTTGTCTTTCCAACTTTTTGCTGGGAAAAAGGTGCTCCTACTTGAGAGGAAAGAAGGGCCTGACAGTTCAGTTTAGCTACCTGAGATGATGCTGCTGCTGGTGATACTGGTGCTGAGTCACCTAAGTTATTTTTACCTGCTACCATTTACAGTGGTGGACCAGAATGAGGCTGTAGGGGAGGAGGAGTCCTCACTGGAGCACACTGCTGTGTTGTGCAGAGGCTCCAGTGCCTGGAAGCGTGTACCTGAACACACACACACACACACACACACACACACACACACAGAGTTGTACAGCGAGGGAGCACCTAACAGACATGCACTAGGTGCTCCTACTTGAGAGGAAACAAGGGCCTGACAGTTCAGTTTGGCTACCTTAGATGCTGCTGGTGCTACTGGTGCTGACTGCTGAGTCACTAAGTTATTTTTACCTGCTGCTGTTGCCAGTGGTGGCCCAGACTGAGGCTGTCAGGGAGGAGGAGGCCTCACTGGGGCACACTGCCATGTTGTGTAGAGGTCCCAGCTCTAGGAACACACACACAGTGTCACCCATCCATGTCACGAGTTTTGCTTGCCTGTGGCCAGAGGTGCAAGGCCCCAGAACCCAGACACCTCCTTGACACCTGGCAGGCTTTGTGGCTGCAGCAGGGCCTGGCAGGCTGGCAGTAGTTTTTTTCACCCCCCTGTGCCCTAAGACAGAAACAGCTGGCAGGCTTCATGGCCACAGCAGCACCTAGCAGGCTTGCAGTTTTCACCCCCCTGTGCCCCAAGACAGATACAGTCAAACAAGCACCCGTGTCACAAGTTTTGCCTGTCAGCAGCTAGAGGTGCAGGGCCCCAGAACCCAGACTCCCCCTGCACCTATCTCCTTGACAGCTGGCAGGCTTTGTGGCTGCATCAGGGCCTAGCAGGCCTGCAGTTTTCACCCCGTCCCTTAACACACACACACTGTCACCTATGTTACGAGTTTTGCTTGCCAGCAGTTTGAGGTGCAGTTTCCCAGATGCCCCTGCATGTATCTCCTTGAAACTTGGCTTTGTGGTCTCAGCAGGGGCTACCACCTTGTGGCTTAACACACACACATGACATGAGTTTTGCTTTCAGGAGTTTGAGGTGCAGTTCCGCAGAAACTCCTGCACCTATTGCCTTGAAACTTGGCAGGCTTCATGCCCTCAGTGGAGGCTACCACTCTTGCATGTTTCATCCAAATCAGCCAAAATACAGCAAAGTTATAGATATTTCATGGATTCCCTATTATACTCTATGGCTGAATCTCTCTGAATCGGCGCTGTATCTTCCGAAGCCGATTTGGCTGAATTGAATCAGAAAAGTGATCCAAATCTCTGAATCAAATTGCTGGCATCCAAATTGGCCAAATCTGAATCCAAATCAAATAGTTCCTTATTTGCACAGGCCTAGTGTGGGGCCACTGGTTTTAAATAATTTTGGTATCAGTTCATAGAGCCCAGGTTATTATTAAGGTTGGTGTTGGCTTGTGAGTCCAGTCTAGGTGTTGGCTTGTGAGTCCAGTCTAGGTGTCAGTTCTTGGTTTTGCACTAGAATTGACATTAGGACCAGATGGTAGGCCTACACTAAGTATAAAATCATAGAAAAGTGGTTCTGAAACTACCTTGAGAAGATCATCTCGTCCAACCTACTGCTCAAGGCAAGATCACCCCTGTCTAAATCTACCCAAACAAAATTTTTTCTAACCTGCAGTTAAACATTTTCAGTGTTGGTGATTCTAATACCTCTCTGGGTAATCTGTTCCAGCATTTACCTATTCTCATATATTATTTCTTGTCCTTTCTTCTTTTGGGCATGGAGAACAATTGATCACCATCACCTTTATAACAGCCTTTTTAGCTTTTGAAGAGTTATGAAACTCCCCTTTAAATTTTTCTTCTCATCTAAGAAGGCTAAACAATCCTAATTATTCCCTTTTAGCATTATATGTTTGTTAATCTTCTGTTAATTGTTATTGCTCTCATCTTTACAATTTTCCCACATCTTGAAATGTAGTACCCCAAACTGAGCATAGTACTTTAGCTGAGTTCTCACCAGTACTCAACAGAATGAAAGAATCACTTCCGGTGGCTTGCATATAACCCTGGCTTTTGGTCTCTCTTTTGGTTTAGGTTTGATATTGGTTTGTAGGTTCATAACTCATGATAACTGGGTATGATTTGAATTAGAACTGCTACTAGCTTGTGAGTTATGGCTAGGATAAGAGCTGAAGACATTTCAAAGGTTGGGTTAGACTTAGATCTGGCCCACCAGAATGCCATTAATCATTGTGTGGGCCTTCACTGTGGCTGGAATCAGTTTGTGGGCTCAAATTTGGTGTGAAAATAGTCTCCCATACCATGAGACTTACCCTGGTGTGATGCAGAGTAGAATTTGGCCTTTGAGAAAAGAATGGATACAGAGGAGTTGTGATGAGTGAGCACAAACATAATGCTGGAAAAAGCTACCAGTCTAACAGATTATCATACAATACAAGTAACAAGTAGAGACTATATGTGACTTTTAAAAAGCTAAAAATAGATGTTGCCAAATGAGGTGGATCAACCGTGACAGGATGTATCCTGGCACAGGTGATCTGCTTCCTTATATGAAATGCACATCATCCCTTAAGCCTTAGGAATGCCTGTTTGGCTTTACCCACATCCTGCTATACATCCCCAGGATGTCTGGGGCACATATGGGTGAGCAAGGAAAGTCTGAGATGTGCCTTGGAGATCCTGGGGTGTGTCTCAGTAAGCAGGGAAGCCCTGACTTTCTCCACTTACAGCGACACTTCCCCCCAGATTCCTGGAGGTGCATCTCAGGAAGCAGGGAGAGTCAGGCAGGTGCTCCATGGGCTTTAGGGGCCTTATCCTGTGCAGGAATTCAAGGCATGTTCAGGATTGGCCCCTGAAGTCCCCAGAGCACCTGCTCAGAGCAGCTGGAGAGCATGGGCATCTCCTGGATGCTGGTGCTCCTTTGCCATAAAGTAAACAGATATCTGATAAATAGTGGCACAAATTAATACCACCTTTGTCATGGCCACTATCTGCGGCACGGCAAGGGGTATGAACATCTGTTTGCTTGCCTTTTGTGCCTTCATAAAAATGTTATGCCAGTACAAAGGTGATGAAAGGCAATGTCTGTTTCTGCCTACCATAAAAGTTGTAGGTCCTCTTAAGCTTAGGGACCATAGTGCTGGTGTGATTAAGGCCCACCAGTTTCTTTAGCCAAGGAATGTTATGGTTAGTATCCTGCTAGAGTGCCTTTGACTCCTCCTACATGTGCTCTGGGGGTGGGCTTTAGTTAAAGCACCCCCACCGGCATTTTGAAGTGTAGGGATACTGATACATGAGATGAGGAGACGCACTAAATAGTAGGCTCTAGCAGACTCGCACTAGATGCGCACTAATTAGAATGCTCTGATGTGCACTAATTACAGCTCTGACACTGTAATTACAACACATCAGAGCAGTCCCCTTGCACATTTAAAGGCACCTCAAGTGATCTGGGAATCACCCCAAGTGATTACGAGCAAGTCACAAACTGCTTAGATGCAGGAATCAAGGTGGATGTCATATACTTGGGTTTTAAAAAAGCCTTTCATATGGTGTCACATCCCATTCTCATAAAAAAAAACCTAAATGGCCATGACTTAGATTATTACATGGTCAGATGGGTGGCAAATCGGCTTAGAGGTCACACCCAGAGAGTGGTGGTGGATGGGTTGATATTGACCTGGGAAGATGTGGGCAGTGGTGTCTCCCAAGATGCGGTCCTTGGGCTGGTGCTGTTCAATATCTTCATCAGTGATTTGGATGAGGGTGTGATGAGCACACTGTCCAAATCCATGGAGAACACCAAATTATGGGGCAAAGTAGATACACTGTAGGGCAGGGAATGGATTCAGGCAGACTTAGGCAGGCTAGAAAAGTGGGCAGGGCAGAACAAAACAGGATGCAGTTGAACAAAGATGATGCAAAGTACTGCACCTAGGGAGAAGGAATCACCAATGCACATACAGATGCGGGGATGACTTTCTAAGCAACACAGCAGCACTATCTCTGGAAGCCTTATCCAGTCACCATATCATTTTGTCTTCTAAATTAACTGCAGTTAGACGTTTGTCTTTTGAGTCCTTGTGACATTGTTGGTGAAAAATTCATTTTTAATTAAAAGCAGAGGTGAAGGACTGGTTTTCAGATCTGCTATTTACATGATTTCTGTTTGTAAATGGATCTGGTAAAAACTGGATCCATGTGAATGACAAAAAGGATGATCAAGTTTGCAGATGACAGAAAACCACCAAGGTTGCAAACAGTTTGAAGAATTAGAACAGATGTTGATAACTTAGATAACTGGGCTGTCAATAAAAAGCCAAAATTCAACAAAGACTGATGTAAGATACTGAACCTAAGAAAGGAAAACCAAATCCACAAATACAGAATAACAGATAACTGGACCAGCAATAGCACTGCCATGAAGGATCCTGTGGTTACGGTGGATGACAAATTCAACTTGAGCCAGCAAAGTGGTACTCTTGCAAAAAAAGACAAGCACAGTTTTGATCAAGTATTGTGTGAAAGACATTGAAAGACATGAAAGAAGGAGATAATATTGCTATGTTCAGTGCTTAGCTGGAGTGCTGTGTCCAGCTGTAGGCACTGCATTTTAAAAAGAATATAATAACTGGAGTTCATTTAAAGGCAAGCAATAAAGTTGATAAAGGGGTTGGAATGCAAGCTGTATAAGGAAGGTTGAGAGAAATGGGTATTATTTAGTTTGGTGATAAGGAGAGTAAGGGGGACATGCTAGTAGTTTTCAAATACTTAAAAGGATGCCACAGAAAAGAGGAAGAGCAGCTACAGAGAACAGAACATAAGGCAGTAAGTGTAAACTACAGAAAAGTACATTTAATAATCTCAGGAAAATCTTCCTAACTATAGGAACAGTTGGACAAAGGAACAAGCTGCCTAGGTACATTTTGGAATCTCCTTCATTGGAGATTTTCAAGAAGATGCTGGTTAGGCATCTGTTCAGTAGAATGTAGGAATACTGAATCATGCTGAGGGACCCTAGAGGTCCCTTTCCTCCCTATATATATGTGCTGATTTGGGAGAAAATGTGCGTTTAATTGCTGTTGCTAAAAAGTCTGAGAAATATATGCAATAAGGAATCTTTTGGAATATGTTAAAATGTATGTTATAGGGCAAATCCATGAGATAAACCTAGAATGAATTTTTTAAAATACTATGGACTCCACTTTTGCATGTCAGTAGGATTTTACAAGAAAATAATGATATAATGTAAATTAATATACATGACTGTCTCTACCCATGTAGAGTTATTTAAGGAAAGCACTTGTTATATGTATAGGTGTCTCAGGGCACTAAGGTGATCCTGCTCCTTAAGAACCAAAACAGCCTAGCTAGAGAACCCAGTGAGCTGAGGTGGAGTTCCACAGCTGTAAGTTACCTGGGCAGCAGGCTAATGAGGGAATTAGCTGGCACCTGCACCTGCTCAGCTGACTGGAAGGAAGCAAGGCCCTGGGCGCACATGAGCCCCAGGGAGTTAGTTTTCTGTCAGCTGCCAGGGGAAGGAGCTCTTGCAGGAAAAAAACTACTTAGAGATGTTTGATGGACTGGGCTGCTGCCTGTAAGATTAATAGAACTCATAAGGTACCTGGGCTAGGAGGCACACAATAATAAGAGTTTACCTTCTTAAAGGGGTAGAGTGTGGCCTCCATTATCATTGTTATGTTGTAGCCCAGGGGCTTGTTTTTCTGTTGTCTTTTAAACTGGTGGACCAAGAAGAGGCTATTAGGGGAGGAGGAGGCCTCATTGGGGCACACAATTGTGTAGAGCCCCAGCACCAGAGGGGTGCATTTCCAGAGGCCACAGAGCCCCAGCACCAGAGGGGTGCAGTCACAGGGGCCAGGGGGCCCAGTGACAACAGGAGGCGAATGGGAGGTTTTGGAATCATGCATCTAGCCCATAAGGCTTGGGTTGTTCCATGAAGCACCAACTTTGAGCTGGACCCAGCAAGCAGTCCCAGAAACCACAGGGTTCAGTGGGGTCCAACAGGACCATGTCTACACAGAAACTCATGGGCAGCCTCCCTATTATTTATTTATACCAACAAGACATGGCAGTAGAGAAAAGAAGGTGCCTGCAGGGCAGAATTGACATGGTCACAGAACCCTAGGGGCATCACAGCCATTCCTGGGGACCCCACGCTGTGACAATAGGATTTATGTACAAGAGCAGAATCCTCTTTAAAGTACATTCAGCTGATAATACAGGGTGCCTACAAACTTTTAGAGGCCTTCTCTAACTCATGGTTTGCCTGTTGAGTCTGGGGGATCAAGCCTGCCTGCATTGTTCCTGGATAGCAGGCAGCGTGGGGGTGCTCCAGCACCCCCTCCCCAGTTCACCTCTCGCCACCCCACCCCACCCCACCCCAGCTCTGGAGCCACTCCCCTCCATTAGTGGGAGGGGGAAGGGAGCTGGGAGAGGGTGGAACAGAGCCCTCTCATCTTGCAGGCCCGCCTGGTTACCCCAGGGAACTGGGCCAAGCCTGCAAGGTGAGGAGGTTCCATTCCACACCCCACCTCCAGCTCAGGTGAGGCAAAGCATTTTCTCAAGAGGCCCACCTGGAGTTGGGGGATGGGAGGGTGGAACAGAGCCTAGCGGTCCCAGCCCCCCAGTAACTCAGCTGAGGTAGCTGGTGGGGGGGCCACGAGGTAAGGAGGCTCCATTCCTCCCTGCATCCCACTTCCCAACCAGCAGCTCCACGCTGCTCCCTTTCCTTTCCCCATCCACCTCCTTTTCCCTCCTTTGCTGCCACCAGCCCAGCCCTGCCCTCATGAAAAAAAATAACCATCAAGGGAACACAAGTTCCCCAAGCCACTCTGCTTTAAACCACCTTCATCTAACACCGGATTTGCTGAGGGTTAATTTGTTGCATGATCAGTCATATTAAAAGCTGTCTGCAGCCAGGCACCTGTGTTAACTCATGACTGTAGAGCACTTTCGGGAGCCCAATTGCACAAAAAAATGTAATTTATGTAAGCTCTCATATATATTCATTAAAGAAAAAATTCTAGTATAGTTATTTTACCTGTCAGTTGATGGTAAAAAAAGAGGGCATAGGGACTTTCTCAGCTCGTACCCATGCCGAGTCAGGGCAGAATGTGGATTCCCTAGCACCAGTCAGAAGTCTTGTATGTTGTACCCACTGATTTACGTGTCACTTGCTGACTGAAGGAAGGAAGTGAAATTTATAGATGCATAGTTTTTAAGACTAAACAAAGACCATTATAATACCTGACCTCTTTGTCACAACCCAAGGGTGTAATTTTGTTTTTGTGTGTGCTTTGGCACCACTGAATTATTTTCCCGCCGTTTTGGAGCTTTCTTTGCAGGGTGCATTTCTTCTTTGCAGAACAGAGATGCACGGTGCAGAGAGTTCCCGCCATTTGTATTAGAATTTGAGCCCCATTATTGGCTTGTGTTAAAATATTCCCACGTGGTGGCTAGCGATTGGCTTGCTAGCCGTATAAAAGGCTTGGGTGGTTTCCGCCCAAGTTGGAGAACTCCGAGGAGAACCCCAAAAGGGAGGACTCCATGAACATCAGGAGGAGGAGACTTCAGGTCTCGTGAAGATCTCTAAGCGCTGCGGAGCCTATTGGACCCAGCGTATTCAAAGAAGGCAACAGGGGTCTGATCAGCCTCTAGCCTCTCCC
>NW_005842902.1:132359-154108 GCF_000455745.1 Alligator sinensis | reverse complement strand
GGATCAGGAGAAAGCACGCTAGAGCTAGAATTAGTTAAGAACTGCCCTTGGCGCGGTGAAAAACGCCAAGTGAAAAGTTTTATGGAGCTGGAGGCGCATATCGCTTACCACCAGGCGGGCGGAACGGGTGAGAGATGTATCAGCAGACGCCTTTCGCTGAAGGGAGAAGAGTGAGCTTCCGAAGACGGAGCCCCGAGAGAGAGGGAAGTGTATTTGCACCCCGCGGCATTCGGGTGTATGATGAGCGACGAGCGGGTCCTGTTCAGGCCCCTCGATACTGTGTCTCTCGCCAGAGTCAACCTGGCGGGCGCAGTGAACCCGACCCACACCCGGGAGTGTGCCCATTGCCTATGATATGCTCGGGAGAGTGAAGAACCTGTGCCAATCGTCTGGTTCTCCCCTTACATGGTGGCATCTAGATTAAGGGGTTGCGAGCTTCCATCCGAGCTCCACGAAGATCTGGAGACGGAGGAACGCGCCGCAGATGAGAGGGTGGCCCTACAGTACGACAAGGGGGGAGAATTGAGTGCAACATTCCGTACAATTACTGATCTAATGAATAAGAATTTAAGTTTGGAGGCCCAGCTGCGTATGGCTATTCAGGAGGTCAAAGAAGCGGCTGAGAGAAGGAATCCTGAAACGCCAGCTCAAGATGGCGCCGAGCAAGAGGGAGACTGCGTGGAAGAACCGGAAAAGAAGGGTGGAGCTTCGGAGGAATCCGCGAGAGTTCTTATGTAACATGAGCTGTAGAATTTCACTTTGCTAATTTTCTAAGGGGTGATATCTTCCCCTAAGAGCTAAGATCCTATTTTTGCAGGATTTTAGATACTGTGCTGGGACCATTTAGTATACTTCCAGCTAGGACCCTAAATGTATAGACTGGCTGTAGTCTGGAGAATTTTTTATCTATGTAACTCCTTTTCTATTTTCTAACTGTTATTACATTTTAAATGTATGTGCTGCATTGCTTTACCATATATTATTCATTATATCTTCCATAAACATTTTATGTGCAGGTTCTTACATATATGATCAATTAATTATATTTATGTGTGACCTTCACCACTACATTGATTTATCTTGTTGTTATAGAGCCTGTGCCAGCCCGTAGAGACTGGCAGAATGATGCAGACAATGGCCCAGAAGACCATCACACCCAAGGGACAAGTAGATTATTGTATCACATTACTGATGGAGACAATCCCCTTCTGTCACCACGCTGCTCTATCTTCAGCCAAAGCCAGAGGTTTAATTTAGACCCAGAGTCTGCCCCTTCTCCGCCAAGTAGTCAGCTTTTCATGATGTAAGAAAATCTATCATAACTTTAATTTTTATTATCTTTGTATAATCCACAATACATGACTGTGATGGGGTTTTTTCAGCTAGTATCATAAAGGGATTTTTATTAATATAACATATTTTGTCATGATCAATTTGAAATACCATAAATAGGACCTAACATTTTCTGGTAAGAACCGAGTACAATATTCATTGAAGTTTTAGTTAATTATACTTTAGTAATGACATTTTTAAAGGTTAATAGTCTGTTAAGTGAGCACCAGATGAAGGAGGTTATTAAAGGTCCAGTACAGAAAAGTTCAATTGTCATGTAATTATTTTATGAGGTACTCTTTGGAAAGGAAAGGCAGTGTGGTACACTTCTGTCTAGTACAGGTTAGTCCTTTTCAGAAATCCTAAAATTTAATTTCAGGCAGGAAAGATTTTTTCTTTAAGGCTTAGAAATAAAGTTCAGGGAAATACAAATAAATAGTAATCAAGCCTACTGATTCACAGACACTAAGGAACCAGACACTAGAAACAGAAGAGCCAGACACTAAAGATCCTTCAAAATGATTACGCTTGTTGCCTGTAAGGAAGGGTTTCTAGTGCCACACCAATGTATTAAACACTCTTACGCTGGAATATTAATTGCTTTTTTCAAGTTCTTTGCAACATATGGCAACTAACCTTAGTTAGTTAAAGAACACTATTCTTTAAGTTTCAAATTTAAATTATGTAAAGGTGCTGAATGGTTTCCTCGGAGCTTGCAAGCTCAATCGGGGTGTTTGCACTCTTGGGGCAAGGATCTGCAGCTGGCTGTGCACACAGAATGCATGCACGTGATTGGATAGCTGTAACTCCAGGGCGGGAAGCCCAGGAAAAAAATAGGGAAAACGAGCTGAGGAGAGGCTAGCTGAACCTCTGTTGAGAAGAGCTGCTTCGGAGGGGGCTGCTACCAGGACAAGTGCTTCTGAGAGGATGACTGGCAGGAGAATTGTGACTGAGCTGCTACTGGGGGCAGAGGAGCCACCAGCTAATGAGTACCCAGGATTACCTGGTATCCTTTACTAAAGAAGCAGGGGTTGTGGAAATGGGTTCCCCTCCCCACTCTTAAGATCCCTGAGTGCAGGGAGTCACTGGAGGGAATCAGGGATGGGGGTTGCTAGAGGAGGTTTTTTGGAAGAGCTAAAGAAAGCAGCAGGGAACTGTGGCTGGGTGGGAGCGCCAGCAGAGAGCTTAATAAAGTGTAGCTGAGAAGGGGCACTACAGGTGCCAAACACAGGGGAGCTGCCTTGAGAAGTGTCTGGGGAATGGTGTGATTGATTGCAGGCATCTAGGAAAGACTGGATAAGGGAAGAAACCGTGGTCTCCAGAGCAGCCACACCTGAAGTCCTGACAGGCACCTCCCATCTTCTGTCCAGATGATGGCATTGCCACCCCTCTTCTAAGGCAGAGTGATCACCGCTCCCTGAGGCTCCACTGCAGCCACTGCACAGTGGACTACTTTGGTGCAGGCAAAGTGATCTTGTGGAGACCTGACTGATTAAGTGTATATACCTGTGATAAGTTGCCTGAGTGTTAAAGTTGATAACATAATTGTTTTTGTTATATGATAAGTATTTGCTTTATCTGCTGGTATAGATTATTATTGAGCTCATTGAAAATATTTTGTTTGTTATTTATGGGATGCCGAATTTGTCAATCTCTCAGTTATTGTAAATAAATTATTGTAAATAGTTTTTTAGTGTGTGGTCTGGTGTGGGGAGGACCATGGGAGAGCACTCCAATGAGTGATGCTCCCAGGCTGTAGACAGAGTGGGAGTAGACTAAGACCTATTGGCACCCCAGGATCCCAAAAATGTGGACATAGCTGCAGGTAGCACCACCACCAAGTTTACAATTGTATTTTGATAGATATTCTGCCATGAAATCAGTTAAACAAACTTTTTAGAATTGGAACAGCTTATTTTACCCCACTAAATCCCTTATTTTGTTACAGAAAAATGCAAAGGTCAAGATCAAAGGTAGCAGCCCATAAGGCTAGCATGTTTAAGGTGTGTCAGTGTCTGTGGCCAATAGCACAAACAAGAGTAATATGCCCAGCTGCCTGGGGCTCTGCAAAGCTTCAGTCCCTGATTCAATTCGGCAGAGATTCAGCCCAATTTGGTGGCCAAATCTGAATCGAATCAAAGGACCCTTTAATTTCTCCAAATCGAATTGGAATCCTCTGAATCAATTCGGAGCGATTCAGCGATTCGGATGTAGAGACAGCTTGAAATGTTTTTTTCTGCATACCTCTAGATATCAGGGGCTCGTGAATGCTGCAATGCTGGGGCACATGGAATGTCCCACAGAATCACGGGGGGGCTCCCTAGCATGCTTGGCAGCAGACCCGGAAGTGGACTGGAAGCACTTCCGGTCTACTTTGGGGTCCACTGGGGAGCATGCAGGGGGGAACCTGAGGTCCCCCTGTGGCCAATCGCTGAGCTGGGGTGGAGGGGCAGTGCGCTCCCCGGCAGACCTGGAAGTGGACTGGAAGTACTTCTGGCCCACTTTCGGGTTCACCACCGAGCACGTGGAGGGACTCCCACACTTCTGTGGGATACTCCATGTACCCCAGTATCGCAGCGATCACAAACCAGGCCTGCTACCTCAAGGTATGTTGAAAAAACTTTTAAAGCTGTGTCTATGTCCAACTAGCTAATTTTCTGAATCAGCATCGAATCTTCAGATTCGGATTCACCCAAATCGAATTGGGGACAGTGATCCGAATCAATGAATCAAATTACTGTGCCTGATTTGGGCTGAATCCAAATCGAATAGGGCCACTTCGCACACCCCTACAGCTGCCTTTGACTCCCCTGTTCAAATGACCTGATATTCATTTATAGCGTGGTCAGCTGGGGGCAATCTTTGGCACAGATCTGGAACATGGCTTAAAATCACACCTCTTGTGCCTTAGCCACTGCATCTCCACCGTTTCAGCTAGCCAAAAGTAATTTTCAGTAGAACTGATACGAACATTTTCTGCTTGAAGATTTTCCCTTCCAAAATGCCATTTGGTTGAAATGTAATTCTTCATGGGAACATGCCACCACTTACCTCATGGTAGAGTCAGAGTTGCCATCATGGCATGTGATAGTGGTGGCAGCTCTGGCTCCAGCATGGAGCATGTGGCAGTATCAGCACCTCCAGGTCACACAGGGGAATGTAGCATGTGGAAGGAGCCACAGCTGCTGGTGTCATGTCCCGTGAGCCAGAACCAGAGTTGCTGCTGCTATTGCTGTGTGCCCCAGGCTTTAACCACCCTGTGGCCCTGGCTAGATCTGGCCTGCAAGGAGACCTATGGGCTGGAGCCAGCTATGGGCATGAAATGAGTTTGACACTCCTGGCCTAGCTGTCTACCACATGCTCCAGTATCTTCAAAGGGAATAGAAATTTAAACTTCATAAAACTTAACAATTTTCTTTTATCTACCTGTCATATTCTACAGGTAATTTTTATTAAAAATGGTTCAGTGTAGCTAAATTCATGTCATTTCACAAATATATCACTTGAGTTGATAGAGATATCTGTCAACTTTCCTTTTTCAGGCCAAGAAGTTCTTCCAGGTGTAACTGTGAGGACAGAAAACAACTACAGACAGTGGCACAACTTACTAAACACCTTCAAAGTCTCAAGAGAAAGATTAGGAAGTATGAAGAGAAGTTTGAACAGGAAAAAAAATATCGAGTAAGTGCTCCAAAACAGAGGAATGAGTTCCATGTATTTATTATAGGTAATGCATTTAAACTGTAAGATTGTGTCTCTTCCAAAATCATGGAAAAATCTAAATGTCTACAATCTATACTTGTGAGCTGCTTTTTTGGATCTTCTTTTTGTTACCTTTGTTTGGAAATACCATTATCTGTATGAGTGGTTGCAAGAATTAATCACTTAAAATGTCCTAGAAGTTCTTACATCAAATAAATGCTCCCCTACTTATAAATATCGGCTTTTTTGTATTATAGACACAATCATTTGCTTGAAAATTTTCTTCTGCTCTATATCTTTCTTATTCATGCAGACCAAGTCCTAATTTAAAAAACAACAACAACCAAACACTGACATTTTATAAAAGTTGTGGGTCAGTGAAAACTCTGATATATGGCTATGCATGAACTGACGTATATAGTAGAGATAGCTTTAAATAGGCTAGATCAGGTACTGGAAGCAGTCTATGACAGGATGGAGCTCAGCCTCAGAGTCAATTAGCCTACTGAGCTCCGTGCTATAGCCTACTGAACTACTGGGACCCTACTGAGCTACTGGTGCCTGAGCTAATTCATTTGAAGGCAATGTGGGTATCTCTACACTACCCTGCAAACTGCAGCTATACCTTCAGTGGTACTGGTATCCTGAGATTTATGCTTTACAGCAGAGAAATCTCTTATGTAGTAACTGGCAAAGGCTAAGGCTACAATCAATCTTCCCAAATGTAGGGAATTTTGTGGTACTAGTGGAGGTCTCTAAGGTTTTGCCCACTACTGCAGTTTTCCTATGCATGGTATGATGGAATCATCTTAATTTATGTCTTGTTAGCATCCTTTGTAAATCACTGCTTACATGTTTGTAAAGGAAAACAGTTTTCTTGGAGTTCATATAATTCCTTTGCTAACTGTTGCATGTTAGTATGTTAAAACCAAAAGCATCTTCAGACTTACTTATTTGTTTGAGTTTGGATTGCTGACTAGCAATTAGCCTGTCACAGGAATATAAACTCTAGTATAACTGCCAGCAAGTGAAGGCTCTGTAAGCTCTAACTATAGAACTACAAAAGCAGTTTTGTGTTTTGATAGTGAGAAAAGCTTGTAATAGCTATGGAAGGGAAGAAGTCATTTCAAAGACTTGTGAAATGGGAGACAAAGTAGCAGGATAGGAAGTTGATCTTGTAACTATTAGTTCTAAACTGAGGTGCCGTGTCACCCTTTCAAGGGTGATGTGATACTGGCATTGCTATGGCCTGGTTTCACATGTCTCTGCTTACACTAGGCACAAATGCGGCTGGAGCAGAAAGCTGCTGCAGCAGGAGCATCTGTTCCTGCCTGCATTAGATTTATCTAATAAAAGAGGTAAACTGAGACAATACAGCAGAGATTCTCAGATGGGGTGCTGATAAATTCAGATAAGTGATATAATTTTTCATCTAAAAACATGTTGCATCTAAAAAAAAGTTGAGAATCATTGGTTTAAACAGATGAAAGGGGGGATGAGAAGAAAAGGCAGAGGATTTAACAAATGATTTGGGGAACTTCCAGAGTATAAGCAGTAGGAAAATGGGAGGAGAGGGGTGAATATTAAAACCACTGTTTCAAATAAAATGATGTGCAATATTGGGCCTTTTTGTGCTCCTTCCTTTTGATTAGAAAATTTTTGGTATTCTGGTGAAGCCATTAAAATGAAAATATGCTAGCTTTTCTTCATTTGATCATGAAATTACAGAACTGGATAGATACTTGTGACTGCAACTGTCCTAAAGTAACCAGAGGTTCTTTGCAGTAGGATTCCATTGTCATGATATCATAAAATGGCTTTGAAGGAAATGGTTTGAAATATCTTTTCCACAGTTTAGTGAAAAATTTCCTTTTTTACAGCAAAATTATTTCCTTTTTAAAAATTAACTTTTTCAGTATAAATTTACTTTAATCTGAATAAAATATGAAGAGGCACAAAAGGGACTGCAAATGTTCCTACTTTTAGATCTTTTTAAAAAAGTGAACCATATTTTATATACTTTTTCAATAATCAGGTCAGAATATTGAGCTGAAACCCAGAAAACATTTACATTTTTGAGTGCCTAAGTCTGAAGACCATTAGTAAGGATTTGATTCTCCCAGGCACAGAAGACTTTGACACTCATTGTGCAAATCACAATGCGAACAATATCACTGAAGAGGAGCTTACTTATATTCATTAAATTAAATATACTAGCCAACTTTAAGAGTAGTCAGACCATCATGAACCCTTCAAGAATGAAGAGAGGGCAAGAAAAAAAAATTGCACACATTGACAGGCTCAATTGGTTTGGTTTTTTTTTTAAATTAGCAAACAGATAATGATTCAGAAATAGCTGTTGGACAAGAGCAGATGACAGGTGCACTTTCTTGTGGCAGTTCAATTTATGCTTGGTTGTTTAGAAGTTTTTTGATTGTATAGTTAACTAGTGTTCTTCAATAGTAGTTCAGATTATCATGGTCAAAACTGAAAATGTTAGTGATAATCTTTTATGAAAATGGAAATGTCTGTATGTAGGTGCATATCATAAAAACAGAGAGCCAACAGTATGAAACAAGGACAGACATGTTTAAGATTTCTGGGGTCAACTTTTTTACAATTTATGCATCAGCATAATCTAGTCATGAACGGTCACTCAAGCATCATTATTTCTGCTTCTGAAAAGCTTCTTAAAGGGTTTATTTCTTCTGATAATCCCAACAGTTCTTAATGAAAGAAACAAGAAGGTTAAGAGTTCTTCTTTGCATGGTAATGGAAAAACATTTTAAGTGTTCCATTTTTCACACCAACTTTCAAAGGGAGAACACAGCAAGAGTGGTTTCTTTATTCCACTTAAGCTGATTCTATTTATTGCTTCTGCTGCAAATTGTTTAACTTCAGAGATTTTGCTTTTGCCAAGAATGGTATGGTTGGGGTAGCTACAAAAGATTCAGACCATGGGAGAGTAGCACTGGAGTATCTTTTGGCAATTAGCACTACCTGCTCCAGTGAGTTGCCCAGTGTCCCTTTACTATTCAGTTACATCTTACCTAACCAACCCTGAAGCCATAAAATGAGGTTTGTTAGCTGAGAATAGGTTCCTCTTCCTTAGAAGGTCTTTCCTTGCCAAATATGTGAACAGGATCTTGTCAAAATGGTCAAGTAGAGTATGCTTGAATTTTTCATCTACACTAAATTACTGTTCTCATTATAGAATGATAATCCTTCTTTATTCTCGTAAGAAGACATATTATGCTTGAGAAACAGAGCGCACAGTCTAGAGGTGAAAGGACTCAAAGAAGCAATGCAACTCTGTGAAAAGTCCAAAGAGGTACAGAGCTACAAGTGTTGCAAAAGGGAAGTGAGGAGGTCAAAATACAAAATACATCCAATGCACGTATACAAATGAGAGAAATATGGGGAATAAACAAGAGTTGGAAGCTGCAGCCTATGAAAAGAACTATGATCTGATTGACATCGCTGAAACCTGGTAGTTCAGCTCTTATGACTGGATTGTCAACATGGAGGGTTACCCTCTTTCAGGACAGGGTTGGAAGAAAAAATGGTGGTGGTGTCTTATATATCAAAAACACATATACTTGTCTGCTGGTTCAGGGGGAAGAAGACGGCAAAACAATACATTTGAGTGAAGATGAAAGGTGAAAGATGTGGCACTGATATAGTGGCAGGGATTTATTATAGGCCACCTAAACAGGAAGAGGAGGTAGATGAGGCAGTCCTCAACCAGGTGACAAATCCATCCAAAAGCTATGGGATGGTAGTGATGTGAGACTTCAATTTTCTGGACACCTTTTGGAAGAATAATGCAGCCTGTTCCTACATTGTGTGGAGGACAACTTTCTGATCCAGAAACTGGAGGATAAAAATAGTGGATCCTCTAACTTTGATCTGCCCTGACCAACAGGGAAGAACTGGTGGAGGATGTGAAGGTTATGGGTAACTTGGGAGGAAGCAATCATGATATGGTAGAATTCCAGATCCTGAGACAGGGAAAGCATGACGTCAGCAAAATTAGGATACTAGATTTCAAAAAGGCAGATTTCATCCAACTAAAAAGTTGATAGTTATGGTGTCATGAAAGGATATTATGAAGGATAAAGGTACCCAGGAAGGTTGGGAGCTTCTAAGGGGCACATTATTGGAAACCAAACAAGAAACTGTCTTTTCATGATGGAAGCACAAGAAGAATGGCAAGAGACCAATGTGGCTTCACATGAAGCTTCTAAAATGCCTCAAATGCAAAAGAAAAGTATAGGGGCAATGGAAGAATGGACATATGACAAAGGAAGCATACCAGGAAATAGCAAGGACCTGCAAAGATGACATGGATTTATGAAAAATTAAAGTGTCAAACAAACTTGGTCTGCTTCTTTGACAAAGTTACTACATGCATGTGTCGCAGGGCAATAAGGTGCCTGCTCCTTTAAGGGCTGAAAAAGCTTAGGCAGAGATCCCTAGCAGGCAGGCAGGAACCCCACAGGTGCAGGTTACTGTGGCAGCAGGCCTGAGGGAATTAGCCTGCACCTGCAGCTGGTCAGCTGACTGTAAGGGGAAGGGCCCTGGGCCCATATAAACCCCAGTGCTGGAACTAGAGAGTCAGTTCCCCTGCCAGCAGGCAAAGGGGAAGGGAAGGAGCCTCCAGGGTGGAATTGCCCAGAGACACTGCAGCTGCCTGGTATGAGGCACTTGGGGCTAATGGGGATCCAGGAGCTCACCATGTACCCTTGACTATTAGGCACTTAGTGCCAGGGAAAAAGTTTTACTCTTTTAAAGGGGCAGAGCACACCCTGAACTTTTTGTGTTATGTTACAGCCCAGGGGCTCATATTTTGGTTGCTGTCTTATAACTCTGGAGGATCAGGCTAAGGCTATTGGGGAAGGAGGAGGCCTCATTGGGGTCCACTACAGTGTGGGGACCCCAACACCAGTGTGGGTGCAGTATTCAGGGTGAACAGACCCCAGCACCAGTGGGCACTGAGAGAGAGAGAGAGAGAGAGAGAGAGAGACAGGGCTGCAGAAAGCCCAGAGCCAAGGGGTGCCGAGAGAGACAGGACTGTGGAGAGCCCAGTGATGACCGAAGGCCAAACTGAATTAAGGCCTTGGAGGAACAATGAGTGAATTCCATCTGCAAGGCTTGGGGTGTGGTAAAGGGGTAGTTTGGAGTCATGCCACTAGCCCATAAGGCTGAGGGTGTTCCCAAGAGGCATTCATTTTGGAGAAGACGCAAAAGGGGTCCAGGAACCCACAGGGTTCAGTGGGGTCCAGCAGGATTGTGCCCAAAATACAACTTGAGGGCAGCCTCCCTATTTACTATAGTACACCAAGACATGGCAGGCGAGAAAGAGGGTGCCCAGTGGGCAGGATTGGCATGGTCAAGGGGACCTAGGGGTATCACGGCCATCCCAGAGGACCCCGTCCTATGACAGTGTGGAATAAGGGAATGCTGTGGATAAAGTGTAGCTGGATACCAGAAACGCTTTTGACAAGGTCACACACAACCTTCTCATAAATAAATTGGAGAATTGTGAGCTGGATAAAGTACCACAGCTCCATAACCACATGCAAAGGGTAATTATTAATGTCAGAATAGCAGGAGGTTTCAAGTGGAATCCTATGGAGGTTTGTTCTGCACCCCGTACTGTTCAATATGTTTATTAATGATTTGGATACTGGCATAGAAAGCTTCTTGGAAAAGTTTGCAGATGACACTAAAAATGGGAAGGATTGCAAACACACTGGGGGATATAAGTGCAATTCAGAAGGATCTCAACTGAATGGAAAGTTGGGCTAGAGTTACCAAGATGAAGTTCAATGTGGACAAATTCAAGGTGCTACCCCTTGAAAACATCAACGTGAACATGAATATAAAATGGGTGGATGGCAGCACTATGGAAAAAGACTTGGGAATCTTGATGCACCATAGACTCAATATGAAGCTGCAGTTTGATGCAGCCTCACAAAAGATGAATGTGGTTTTGGGATGCATCAATAGAAGCATTAGGTGCAAGACAGTGAGGTGATAGTGCCGCCCTACTCAGCACTGGCTAGGACTCATCTGTGGTACTGTGTAGTTCCGGGCACCACATTTTAAAAATGATGTGAAGATATTGGGCAACAAAGATGATCAAGGGCTTGGAAGACAAGTCATATGAAAAGAACCTAGGAATGTTCAGTTTGCAGAGAAGTTCAGGCCTCAGGGCATGTCCTCGAGACTTGGGTGTTGGGCTGTGTTTGACCCCAAAGGAGGTCCCGGCACTCCTCTGCCATGACTTGATCTTGCTGCTGATCTCCCACAGCAATGATCCTGGAGTCCGGAGGGCAGTGTCACCCTCCTGGGTTTTGCTGCCACCCCCTTTGCTTCCCCACTGCTGGCTTTTAAATCTGTTGGGCGGCAGTTCTTGGTGACATCATCCGCCAGCATTGCTCCCAGTCACAAATAAAAGCGGCTGATGAACTGCAGTGGCGGTTCTTCTCAGCGCAGCACATCTTTTCCTGTTGAAGGTAAGTAAGACTCTTAGGGCTTTTAGTTTTCTTTTTCTGGGGGCTTACCCCAGCCTCAGCTCTCACCATGGGAAGGGGTTCCCAGGGATTTTGTTTGTGTCCCCCTGGGACACCAGCTAAAATAGTTGGAAAAATTCTTCTTTGCTAGCTTTCCTGTACAAACATCCATCTTCAGGTAGCGGGAGATGAGATTTACCCAAAGAACTTTATCTGCCTATGTCCTTAGCCCAACATGGCTACAAGCAACACCCCTGAAACATCTGTGAATGAGAGAATTCCTTCAGATTTCAGAAGACATGCAGAACACCCATGGGAATGGCTTTTAACCTGTCATGAATTGAAGTTAAGGGATTGTGACTACTCAACCTCTTCATATTGCTAAATGGAAGGAGGTTCTGGTTAGATCCTGATAGATCCAAGAGGTTCTGGGAGTGGTTTTAGATTGGAAAAGTTGATAGTCAGCACCATAGTAGTGAATGGGGGTGGGGGTGGAAGTGATGGATTAGAGGCCTATTCTTTTTTATCATTATTATTATTATGAAGGAAATAAGAATATCTCATAGTGCACTGTGATTTCCATTCATATGCTATCTTTGTTCAGAAATATTCTTTAAAAATACTTGCATGACTACATCTGGAGTATTACAGAGATTCCTGTAGAAAAAACATACACCCTAATTCTGAATGAGCTGTGCACATTCTAAGCCTTATGCACTGTTCCTAATTATATTATAAGGCTATAATACCTAAAAATACACAGTGCCTAAAGTTCAGCTTATGCATTGTCTTTGAAGTATCATGGCCATAATGATGACAACAACAACCACACTGTGTTCTTTTTCTTTCTCTTTTACGTGCAGCCTTCATATGGTGACAAAACTTCCAATCCCGAAGTTCTGAAATGGATGAATGATTTAGCTAAAGGTCGCAAACAACTCAAAGGTACATAATAATTTACATTTCCATTTTCTAATGTTTCCACTTTTTCCCACCCATTTCTCTTTCACTACTGCATTGATTTAAGTTTCCCTATGGAAAATAGAATATGCCCAACCTCAGTCTCTCACAGTGAGGAAAGACTGCTATTATGTATCCTCTTGAGTGCCTTTTTTGCAAGAGGAACATGTCTAGGCTCTTCTCATATGACTTGCCTTCTAAGCCCTTGATCATCTTTGTTGCCCACTGTAGACCCTCTCTAACATTTTCACATCTTTTTTAAAATGTGGAGCCCAGAACAACACAGTACTGCAGATGAGGCCTAGCCAGTGCTAGCGCTTGAGGAAAGTCAGTTCCACCCGACCAAGAGTCCCCTTCTAAGTATCAGCCTTCTTGCAAACTACATTACAATTTTAATTACAAATCCAAATTGCAAAGTCAATGACTTCTTTAAGGTGACATGATTCATATTGTAGCTGATTTGTTGACTTCATATTCTAAACTCTGTTTTAAAGCCCTTATTATTTGATCATAACAATTAATTTAGTCTGCCTGAAATTAGATTTAGTCCAGAGGGTCAAATTCTCCTGTCTGCGTGTACATGGATTTATTAATGTCTGTGGAAGTAACACATTCTTATCCTAGGGGAAAATGTAGCCACTATTGATTTATTTATTTTTAAGGCCATTTAAAAATAATAAAATCCTTTTTAGCTTTAGATGCATTCTCATCATAAATTAAATCATAGTGTTACATTGTCATGATGTTACAGTTATAACGTTAAAATGATTAATGTTAATGTTAGATCCTGACTCCATGTGATGCCCAATGGCTAAGGAGATGATGATCCAATTGCCTATGGATCCTGTTACTCATTAGCCAGAGCAAGCAGGGAGCAAACACCAGCACACATTGCTCACAACAGCTTTATTCAGAATGGAGACAGCTTCGGGTGACACCCAGTCTATGAACACAGGGAGCAGCAACGAACAACAGTTCTTTCCACATTTATACACTTTGGCTCATGTTTATTAACATTTATTCCACCCTCACTCCTCCTTTGTACCACCCATATCTCCTCCCATTTCAAGCTCTGCTTCTGTTTACTGTTTGTTTCATTAACATGGTTTTCTGTCTCATGTACCATCTTCCACCTTTTTTGGGGCCCCTGTATCTTATCTCATTCCTTACTGTAGGTGATTCACAGCACGCAGACTCACACAGATTCACTTGCTGCTTTTTTTCTCAGAAAATGGTTGACAGTTAAGATGGTTACTTAGCATAAGCAAATGGCTGGCTTAGCTATCATTCTGCCTTGTGGTCAGCAGCTTTGCTAGGCCACAGGTCATGCCTTTGTATTCAGCTGCAAATCCAGTGTTCCCTAATAATCCAAATTATTTGTCATCCTAACAGTTAATGTTTAGGGTGGATTTGAAAAGTACCCCAAAGCAGTTAGGAACTCAACTGCCATTGAACTGAAATGAGAAATATATAGCTAGCTCTCCAATATGCCTTTGAAAATATCAAGTGATTTGCCTGCACTATCACCAGAAATTATATCATCTTTTTTTTCATTAGAAAAAAAGAAAATAGATGTGAAATGGCTAAACTACATGTGAAACCCACCACACATCAAAGCACTAACTCAAATATACTTCAAAATAATAACACACAGAATTTTTCATTCTTACATCTCATGAATCTGGCAAAAGTGCCCTCATCCTTAACTTTACTACCAAGAGAGTTAATTGATTTCAGGTGGTAAACTTCAAGTGGTAAAATTGAACCTGGGCAAAAGGGCTGTATGAAGACAAAGAATATTATTAGCTCCATTTTATAAATCCAGAAAGTGTGTCATGGAAAGATGAAATGACCTACATGAGGCAGGAGGAAAAATGGGTGTTTTTATGTCATTTTTATAACTCCCTTGATCCTAAGATACCTAGTGACAAAAGTGGGAGTTAGCACTGTAGAGCAACATGAAGGCTGTTTGCTTTCATGCCGATCTGCCCAGGGACATGGAAGGGTTGTTGTCCCTGATCACACTCTCTATGCTAGGTAGAGATGTAGGGTTAAATTAGGGAAGTGGCACTTCAGCACCATCTGGCAGGTTCTGTTATTCATGCTTCACCCAATCCCTGATCAAACCAATTTAGCAAATGGTCTCAAGGAAAAAAGAGAAACATTAAAAATTTAAGAATAGGATTACTGTCCTGAATGGGTGTGGTGTGATTACAGTACCATAAAAGATACTGGGGTATGCTTTTGGTTAGAGGTTAGAGGTAACCTTTCTTGCAAACACTTATTAAATACTCATTTGCCAAGACCTTATCTTTTTAAACAGAATTTAAACTCAAAATGTCAGAAGAACAAAACTGTGCTTCCAAAGCACCCCAAAGAAATGGGCAACACCAAAGCACTGGAATAAACAAGGAGAGTGGGAAACAGGAAGCAGCAAGTGCTGAACCAGTGTCATCAGTGGAAGAAACCATGGATACTGTATTGAAGAAATTAAAAGAGAAGAGACAACAGCTTAATGTCCCCGAGACCATAAAGGTATCTCAAAAAAAATAGGCATGTCTGTTTCTTGCAGAATATTCACCTCTAGGGAAGAAATTAAATTTTGTTTAACTGTTAGTGTCCTACTCAGCGCTCTGTCTCTATGGCGCCATTGTTACTGCACCGTTATTTAGTAGTTCCTTTTGGAAGTAACAGCTTGTACTGTGTCATACGTGCCCCACACAGTTATTTTTAGGCAGTATGTCACCGTGATGATGCGCGTGGAAACATGACGCATAAGGGAGCATGTCACTACAGTGACGTCATGGCAGTATCACAGTTTTTTGTCTGCAGATGCTATGTCACCATAGCACATTGCTACAGTGACCTAGCGTCACATGTAGACATACCCAGTGTATACTGAACTGAATGGTTCAATGATATCCCCCAGGTTCAGCACCACATGATGTCATCTAGTGACTCAATACAATTTTTCTGGAGTGACAAGTCGATGAAGAGTAACAAAGGCAGAGAGGTCCATTTTTGTTCAGAAAGATTCAGAAATAGATTTATCATGTTTGGAGGTGTATGGCAATAACTGAAACAGTAAGGAACTGTAATAACCCCCCCCCTGTAACTGTTTCAGATGACATAGACTATTTTCATTCTATCACAGCTGGTGATAGAGTAAAAGTGATCAGACCTGCAGTCTACAGAAACTATATAAGTAAGAACAAATCACTCATCTACAAAACTGGCCGTTATGTTTCTTACCCTAAGGCAGTGTGTCATTGAAGCCCATGGGTTTGTATGATACTATCATGTACCATAAGGATTTAGCAACCTATGGCTTGCAGGCCATATCCAGCCTGTGAAGTGGTTGGATCCAACCTATGAAGCTCTTACCCAATTTGGGTAGCAGGGACCAGGTGGCATGCAGCTGAGTCATGCCATCCATCCCCTCAACATCACCCCTTCTGCATTCCTCTCTACTTCTCTCTTGTGCCTGCACTTAAACCTTGCTGTAGCGGGGCTGGGTATCAGTAGCCAGGGAAAGTGTAAGCAGCTAGGACACTTCAGGAGGCAGAGATTTATTGCCCATCGTGGCAAAAGTTTGCCAACCCCTGAGTTATAGGAAAAAATAACTCCAAAACAAAATAAAGTAGTGTGGCATATTTCAAATACTTTTCCTCAATATTAAAATCATTCCAATGTAGGCACTTGCACCCAGGATTGCAGCAATTCCAGCCAGGACAATATAGTCCTGGCTGGCAGGGGGCCCAGGAGGGTCAGACCTGGGATTTGGGTGGCAGCAGTGAGTGGCACAGCAACTGGCTGGTGCATGAGGGTGCTATATATAATACAGGGCTCACTGTGGAAGTGTGAGGTGGGTCTAGCTCGGTCTTTCATTGAACTCTTCTGCCACGACTTGGATTGAAAAAAGGAAGAGATGTTCAGTGTTATTTTGGGACGAGAAACACCACATACCACCCAGGTGATATGCTCTCACCATGCAAGTTTTATTTCCCTTCAGGTAGTTACAGTGTAGCACTCTCCTCGCTAATTACATCATTAGCGAGGGAACATTGGCAAGGCTGATAAGTAGCGCGGGAGTCCCGAGCGTCCTGCACAACTTAGGTTAATTTGTAGCAATAGAGTCCTCCTGGCTAATTGATTCATTAGCTGGGCATGTTCTCTGCGCCTGGTGTTCCTTGCCACTCTCTGTGAGTACTGGGCTCCGTTTACATCCATCCCTGTGGGGCGAAAGGCTCCAGGCTGCTTCTACTGCAGGGCTCCAGCTCGGAGCCTTCTCCCTCAGTGTCCCCCTCAGCCCACCGGTTCCTGGCTTTCCCTGGACTCACTGAACTGGCTGCAGCTGCCGGTAACTCCCCCTTGCCCTGGCATCCATCTGCCCCATCCTGGGACCGGCAGACCCAGCGTTCTCTGAAGCTAAAAGTTGGGTTCTCTCTCTCTCTCTCTCACTCGCCCTTGTCTCTTCTTCTTTTTCTTCTTCTTCTTCACAGTCAATCCTCTGTCTTCTCCATGCCTGAAGGCAAACTGTGCTTGCTCACTGTCATGTTTTATCAGCCGCGCCTGGCTAATTATCCCAACTTGCCCCTGGTGTGACCTCCCCTCCACCTGTGCACCCAGTTACCTGCTCCTGTGACTGTTCCAGTAACGGGGCTCCTACCTGAGCCCCTGTTACACTTGCACATGACCGTGCTCCAATACAGCCCCCTCACTGTATCACCCTTGAGTCCCATCCAGCCCCGGTCACCATTTACACATGCATTGTGGAACATAGATTACTCTGCTGTAGGATAGTACTTGTTCCAGACAATACTATTCTATGATGGAATTAATTTACTGTGCCCTAATATAGGTGCACATGTAGACAGTGATGCTTTACTGTGGGGCTGACATAGATGCACCAGTGGAGTAAAGGTCTGTGTAATTTATGTGAATATATCAAAATCTGCTCCTTAACGTTGTAGTCATTAATGTATTTTTGTGCTATTTTATCAGTCACAGTTATAAAATATGAAAGATCTGTAGAGTCTGGGAGATCATAGGTACAGACCTAGAGCTTGTGGGGATCAGTTTGCTGCATTACTAGAATCATAAGGCTCCTGGAAAACAGGATGAGCAAAACACTTGGATTACAAACAACATTAACAGGTAGATGCTGGAGTCTGCAGCAGGCTCCATTAATCAAGTCTGCTCTGATACACTGTAGTTACTTTCTTGTGTATGGGAACCCTAAAATTATTAGTTGAAGTAAATCTGACATCTATGATGATGACCTAGACTTCCAAGAAGTTGATTTATATCATTAGAATATCTGTCCTTAAATAATGGCTTCACCAAATTTCTGCAAGAAATGTAAAAGAAGTTATTTTTTGCATAGGAGTTTACATTTGAGACCCTGCTCTAATGTTTACTGTGGAGCTGCCTAATTAACTGCAGGAAACCAATAAACTCCATCTCAGGACAGTACTTATAAATACAAGTATTATCCTGCTGCAGAGCTTTTAATACTTTAACTCATGCACATGAAGACACTGACGGGGTTGGCTGGGGCATGAAGCTGCTTCAGTGCGGGGGCTGCCTGCTGGCTAGCCCCACATTGGAGTACCCTCTTGCACCAGCTCACCACTCAACAGCACACCAAACAAGGTCAGAGCAGCCCCTGGCTGCAGGCCCCTCACCACATGCCAGTTATGCAATGGCGCTCCTCATTAATTGCATATGTGGGTAAAACCATATGGATAGATTATCTTTGGTAAATTGTGTTTGAAAATAACAACCATGTTTTCTTGGGAATCACACAAGTTTCAGTGATACTGGTATCAGCATTAATGTCTGTGTCACAGACCACTTAGGTGCCCTGCTCCTAAGGAGGAGAAACTGCTAGGGAAGGGACCCTACCAGTGAGTGAATAAGGAGCCCAGCTGTGGGTTGCCGGGGCAACCAGGGAAGGTCAGCTGACTGGAAAGGGCAGGGCCTGGCTCCCTTATAAACTCAAGGAGCTGAGGCCAGAAGCAGTTCCCTGCCAGCTGCCATAGAAGAAGGAGCTCTCTGCTGTGGGAGAGAGGAGAAGCCTGACCCAGGAGCAGTATCTAACTTTCCTGAGAGATAAAGGGTCTCCGGTAGGAGTGAATGTTGTTATGGGCGGATGGCTTCAGTTTGAGTTATAGCCGGAGGGCTAGTATTTTGTGTTGCTGTTTGTTTATCACCGGTGGTTTGGGTGAGGCTATTAGGGGTTGGAGGCAGCCTCATAGGGGACCCACAGTAGTGTGAGGGCCCCAGCACCAGGAAAGGTGCAGCATCCTCATAGGGGGCTCACAGCGGAGTGTGAGGACCCCAGCACCAGTGAAGGTGCAGCATTTTGGGGTGCACAGACCCCAGCCCCAGAGACGGGCAGTTGAGAAGCCCCAGAGAAGGGGGTAGCAGTGTGGTGACCCCAGAGAGGTGGTAGCAGTTGTGGTGAACCCTGGAAAAGGACGGCACTGCCGAAGAGCCCCAGAGAGAGGGCGGCTTTACAGGGAAGGCCCCAGAGAGGGGTGGCATTGTAGAAGAGCCCCAGAAAGGGGCGGCTTTACTGAGGAGGCCCTGGAAGAGAGGGTAGCGCTACAGAGGAGGCCCTGAAAGAGAGGGCAGTGCTACAGAGGAGGCCCTAGAGAAGGTGGCCTTACTGAGGAGCCCGGAGGAGGGGCACGGAGAGAGAGAGACAGGGTGGAGGAGAGCCCAAGTGTCAGTGGGGGCACAGAGAGAGAAGAGACAGGACTGAGGAAAGCCTTAGTGCCAGAGAGGCACAAAATAATGTGAACATCAGAGAGAGGGACAAAATAATGTCCATTACATCTGTGAGGCTTGGGGCATGGTATTGGGGTGGTAGGAGCCATGCGTAGCCCCTAAGGCTAGGGTGCCCCTTACAGCACCATTTATAGAACAGGACCCCTGAGGGGTCCGGGAAAACCACGGGGTTGTAGGATCCATAGAAGTGACCAAGAGGGCATAGAAAGGCAGCCTCCCTAACATATTTAAACATCAAAGATGTGGTGGGCGAGAAACTGAGGGTGCCCTTGGGCCCACTTGGCATGGGAAGGGGCCTCAAGGAGATCACGGCCCTCCTACAGGTGCCCGCCTGTGACAGTCTGTAACAGTGTTGGTTGAGAAGTCTCTTAAGTAAAACTGGCTAAATGAAAGAATCCCTAGACTTAGAGAGAGAGTAGAGATGAGTGTTCTTTGAAATAGATAGGCTAGGCAGTAGGCAGATAAATTGTGAGCCTTATAGATGATAAAAAAGCCCTGTAAATTTTCTCCTGTGTTATCCTAATAAATCTACATGCGTGTACTATCCAGGCATAATTGATTTAGCAATCCAGGCTGATTCTATAATTAATTTCCTCCATTTTAATTTTTGAAGAGATCTCCAAATTTTAATATGTTTAATATGCTTGGTCTGTCAAATTTGGCATCACAAAGGTAGGACATGAAGTGGTTAATTGTGGATCTATTTATCATTGTACCATATAAACACCTGCTACAACATGATTTGAAGTATGACTCTTTCTATATCCATTAATGATCAAGAGAGTTCTGCTTCTTTGGGTGAGTAGTTAAAAAATTTGGGAAGTTTTAATTTGAACCACTCAGTTTTTGTAAGCAGTATATGTGGAATTGTGTTAGTTTTCTCTCCTGTGGGTGTGTCTACACAAGATGCTTCACTCAAGATTAGAGCTAATTACTGCACAGTAAGCGTCATAGTCTACACATGCAGATGCTTACTGCACAGTGATTTTCTGTAATCGTGATTAAAAAGTGCTAACTGTAAATACAAGTAGCAAATTTACTCTCAATTAGTTACTATGGAGTATGGCATGTATGCTCTCAGCCTGCCAGACAGCAGGAGGCAAAATATTGCTGCATGCCTTTGAGAGCTGCCTCCTCCTGGGTGTGGCTCTGCCCCTGTACCCTGGGCAGGGACAATGTTTCCCTTTGGAGAGGGCTGGGAGATTCTTATCTTGTCACAGGAAATTACTAGTCAGAGAGTGGGGACTGGGAGATTCTTATCTAGTTGTGGGGCCTGAGCTGAAAGCTTCTTATCAACCTGGGCCCTGCGACTATTGGGCTGGGACTGGGAGATGAGAATTTCCCAACCCCCACTCCCTGATCACAACTGGGAAGTAGGGGTGGATACTCCTTGCTTCTGGGGCAGGGGGACCTGGGCTCCTGTGGTGCAGCCCACACGAGCAGCAGCAGCTCTCAGTGGCAGGGAGTTATATCTCCTGGAGGGGGCTGGGATATCTTTCTCCTGGCCCTGAACTCCCTACCAGCAACAATTAGCTCAGTGCCCAGTGCAGGGCGTGAGGGCTGATCCTACGTTATTTGCATGTATAGACGTGCCCTGTTAGCAATAACAAGGTCTTCTTTAATATGTAAGAAGTCGATTCCATGTTCTTTGCACTGATATAATCTAAACAAAAAATTACAAGTAGAAGGTACTACACAAAAGATATTTAGCAAGTTTTTACTAAAATTACTTTAAAGGTTTCACTTTATGTTAATATCAGTTATTCTAATTTTCTATCCTTTTTTTGAAAACCTATTCACTCCAGCTCTTTCATTTCTGGTGTCCTTGTCTATGCAGTTACAAATTATGCAACACATTTTAAAATGGGCTGGAAAAATTCTGTCAATGAACTGCTTTCCATCTTTTTATATCAATTTCTTCTTGTGCTAAGATGAAGACCTAAAGTGCAATGTGTCTACACAAGATGTTAACTGTGCAGTAGCCTAACAACACTGTGTGGTAGCATTCCAGTAGTACTAAACTTAATGCTCAGTAACTATGGCACGTTAATGAACATGTAGTCGCACCCAATGAGAAGTACTAGGTGAAATAAGCCTCATGCATATGCAAGTCATTTTATTACAATTAACCAAGGCTTTTCTTGAATCCTGCTTCCCTACCATATGAAGCAAGATGGCTGAAATATTTCCCCATTCTTGGATTCTGATCCAGCAAAGTACTTTAGAATGACCATAACTGCTTTTTTGAATCAGGGACTTAATTTTTGCCTTCAGAAAATTTTACTTGCAAGTAAGGATAATGTTCTCTTTTCAAATGCCTTAATGCATCTTTCAAGGATTACAGATTACTTAATATCACTTGTCATAGATTCATAGATGTTAGGGTCAGAAGGGACCTCAATAGATCATCGAGTCCGACCCCCTTCATAGGCAGGAAAGAGT
>NW_005842902.1:125694-131155 GCF_000455745.1 Alligator sinensis | reverse complement strand
ATATTCCCGCCAGTGGCTCTGCAATGACATAAGCCAGTGCCTTCAGCACTCTCGGATGGAGCTCATCCGGGCCTGCCGACTTAAAGGCATCCAGTTCTTCCAAGTGACTCTGCACCATCTCAGGGTCTACGCATGGTAGTCTGGCGCCTTGCTGCTGCCTCTCTACAACCCCAGTGAGAGACTTGTCGTGCCCCTCGCTTAGGAACACTGAGGCAAAGAACTCGTTGAGGAGTTCAGCCTTGTCCCCCCTGTCCATCACCAGTTGCTTCTGCCCATTTAGCAGGGGCCCTATTCCTCCCTGGGCCTTTCTTTTACTCCCTTTATATCTAAAAAACAATTTCTTGTTGTCCTTTACTTGGGATGCCATCCTCAGCTCCATGGTAGCTTTGGCCCGTCTAACTGCCTCCCTACAAGTGCGAGCAGAGGAGGTATATTCATCTTTGTGATCTCTCCCTGTTTCCACTTTTTTTATGTGCTCCCCTTTTGGCCCTTAGGCTGCCCTGGATTTCTCTGGTCAGCCAAGGAAGCCTCCTGGCCCCTTTCCCTCTTTTTCCTCACATCGGGATCGTCTTGCTTTGTGCCCGAAGGATCATTTCCTTAAGGCACAGCCACCCTTCTTGGGCTCCCATCACTTCAAAACTCCTACTCTGCAGTGCGTCCTTGACTAATCGCCTGAGTTCATTGAAATCAGCTTTCCTAAAGTCTAGCACTTTCACCCTACTAGTTACCTTACCCACTCGACGTCTTATGGTGAATTCTATTCTTGAATTCTTGAATTGTCGATCAAGTATCTTGAAATAAATAGATTAAATCAAACACTCAGAGATTTTGTAAGGTCACATTCATCCAAGAGAACATTCTGATTATTAAGTCACTTGTCTGAGATATGATGGGTCTTTTTTTTTTCCTTGAGAAAAACACAGTACAGGATCATGCCCCAAGTAATGTTGCTTCCTGACGGTAGAGTTGATATACTGTATTATCTAGTCTAAACACCTATTCCATAGCTCATTTGAACAAGTTAAAGTCTTCCATTGATTTCAGTCAGTTTGGATTGCACCAGTCATGCATATTGTGAATCTCTTAAACCTCATTCACCTGACCTTGGTTCCTTTTTCAAATTGAAATCAATGCAGAGCTCCCGTTGATTTCAATAGGGGCTGGAAAGGATGTTTCCATTAGAGTTAAATTAGAAAGATGATATCTGTAAGTAGATGGCTACTTGTATCCTTCTGATATAACCTTGATGCATCATTTTAGAAATAACTTTTTTAAAATAGGATATGACAAGAAAGCAAATGGCATTGGGGGGGAAAAAAAAAATCAGTCCTCCAAAATATCTACTATATTTTGGGAATATTCACTGATGACATGCAAGTATGACCTGTAGAGATAGGTAAATTTAAAATTATATCATTGCTTATTATTTCTTTAGCTTATATTTTTGAGATTACACATAGTCAATGTTATATTGGTTTGTTCAAAGCAACCTTTGAATATAAATGTTAATGCTTGCAACTTCTGAACTGTGATCACTGTGGGGAAAAAATAAAAAGTAAAATTATTATTTGGTAGCATTATATTGCTCGTTAGTAGTGATCTACGACGCACAAAATGGTAACAGTTCTGGAGGCCCTACCCTGATCCTCTACAGGTACATACTCAACCTATCTCAGATGTGTTTAAAGACAGAAGTGGTTTGCAGGCTTACTTGTAGCTTGATATTGAAACATACAAAATGCAGAGTATTCTGGAGGAGCTTTACAGGTCAGGGCACAATATCACACATAGAAAATGACAGTGGTATTTTTCTTTTATGTACTGAAGACACTCCTTTTACTGTTAGAGAGAATATGTGGCAGGATAGGCAAAGATCCAGTAAAGCACTTAAGCACATAATGAATTTTAAATGACTACTGGGATTACTCATATGCTTAAATTAAGGATGTTACTAAGAGCTAAATCCGCAAAACTGCCATTGTTCAATATTTAGGTATTAGTGAGATCTGACTCAGTAAGTTACTGAAGGTTGTTGTGGAAATGGACCCACAGTTACAGTGCTGTGGAAAAATTCTTGCTCCAGCTCTAATCATTAATGCTACTGGTGTCATCAGTTTTTGAGCAAGAGGCACTTTTACACATGCTCCAAAAGTGGGGGGCCATGCTTCTAACTAAAGCGCCACAGCATGTCATGTATCAGTGTACCCATGCTTCAGAAGGGCAGCAGGAGCACTTGAACTAAAGCATTTGATGAGCTTTAGTTCAAGTGCCCCCACTGTCCTTTTTGAAGTGAGGGAATGCTCATAAATGAGACGTGGGAGGCTACGTGTTTGTGTACAGGCACCTGAGGAGCTGCCTCTCTGAGGGGGGAATTTTGCAATTAGTTTGATAATCAAAGCCAATAATCAGACATGGATGTGATATTTTCTAGGAAGCTGTCTCTCTTTTTAATTTGACAATTAGTACCTTAAAAACATTGAATTATTTTGCAAAAACATTTCATGTTTCCCCCAGTTTAAGAAGATCCCTGATGTCTTAGGGAAGACAGAGACAAAGTTTCCTTTTCAGAATGGGAGCAACATCAAGAATGGCACAACAAAGAAACTGCTGAAGAAACATCTCTGACAAATTTGCCGATATATTAAATGGTTAAGGATTCTGTGCCAGTTTTAAACACTGCTGGCTCATATTCATACTGTGGTCTATTATTACCCCTGGGTCCCTTTCATTCATGGTGCTAGTCAGTTTGGTGCTGCCAAGCCTGTAGGTATGTTGTGGGGTGCTTGTCCCAAGGTGGAGCACTTTACATTTCTCACCATTGAACTTTATCACATTCCAAAGTGTCCAACTTGCAAAGTCTGCCTGTATCTATAACCTATTTTCAAGCATGACCATGCTCCCCCATAACTTGGTTTGATCTGTGACCTTGGCCAGTGAGCTCTTCATCCCCCACATCCAAATCATTAATAAAAATGTTGAATAGTACTGGACCGAGCGCCCTTACCTACAAGACACCATTGCCCATTTCTCACCAGGATGACACAGATCCAGGTTCTACCCTGCAGCAGTGTCTCACCCACCTGACTGTCTTAGAGTTACGCCCACAATCTTAAAATGTTCTTGTGAGGACATTGTGGGCTAATAAATCAGGCTTTTTGGAAGTCAAGGTATACAATGTCAATCTGCTGTCCCGTGTCCAGGTGGTGAGTTTCCTGGTCATAGAAGGAGATGAGGCTGGTAAGGCAAGCCCTGCCTGCAATGAAGCCATGTTGGAAGTTTATCACAGATAGACTTCTTGATGAACTTTTCTAGGATGGAAGTTGCGCTGCTTGATCTATAGTTACCCAGTTCCTCCCTCCTGCCCTTCTTGTGGATGGGCACAACATTGGCCCTCATCCAGTCCTCAAATGGCCAAGATAGCTTTAACTAGCTAGCTGGTGTACCCTCAGCCGTAAGTCTGGCTGAGACCTTGGGGTACATCTTTGGCCAAAAAGGCTATACTGCTGTGATTTCACTGCTGATAGTGCACAAATGGGTTAGATTAGAACTTATAAGGCATATCTACCACGCCACAATTTCTTCTCTAGTTGTAATCTAGTCCTAAAGAGAACCCTAATTGTATGGCTCAGAGTTAGAACCAGATATCAAGAGCATCATTTTCAATATAAATTTAAGGGATTCATTTTAATGGAATTACTTTGATTTATATATGTTTTTTGTCCATTCAGTTCTAAGATCCTGAAGGGCAGTTTGTTTGTTTGAACTTTTGAGCCTATCTAAAGGTCATACATAACCCTTAAAGTATGATTAAATGAGTGTAGCTGGAAGTAGTGTAATCATTTGACTTGTTTTGTATTTGTTGTATTTAGTAAATCTGCATTTCATCTTTATGCAAAATGTCTGAAAATAATGTATTGGATGTTAAGAAGTGTCTCAATATTCTCTCTGAACTATACACATTTTTGGGTTAAATTACTGCTTGTTTCTGATCCTCCAAAACAGGTGGCTAACACATCTTACTATTACTACTTTTATCAGCTTTTGGTGTAGATATATATTAATGCCCTTGTGTATGTTTCTGTCAGTTCCAAAACTGTATGTGGACAAAGAGTTGTCCTGTCTGAAACCTTGGCCCACAACAGATGTGATGATTTGATGAATGTCTCTATACAACTTTTAATTTTAGTTCATTTTTAAAACCATTTGACTGTATTTTAGTTGTATTTCTTATGTTCCTTGTGCTAAGCATGTATCAGCATGTCTGTCTGTGAAAAGTAGGGTTGAAATGTTGTTTTAGCTACGATCGTCCAGGAAATATGCCAGAAGTAAGATTTTTGTTGGAGATATCATCAAAAAAACCCCCTTGAGTCAGGCCTTGGACAGGTTATTATTAAAGGTTAGCAGCACCTAAAGAAGATCTTAGTTGAGTGAGCAATAGGAGTTACTGCTGCCTAGATAAAATTAGCTTTTTCCATCCTCTCTGGAATAAAGGGAAAGTAAGATGTGGAAGATTTGGAAGGAGTGGACTGTACAACAAGCTGGAAAAAAACAGGTGTTGGCAGGAAGGAAAAACTCAGGTGTAGTAACGCTAAAGGTAGGTCTTGACCCAGCCAACAGAGTCAAGTCACCCTTTGGTTCAAACCTGCTAACCCTCTGCATTAAAATCCACTTAGCTGACTCCAGAAGCTCTCCCGGTGTGAGTGTCAAAGGTCAAACTGCTGTAACTTCCCTCCCTGCTGTGTGATCAACGCTTACCTGGGCACTGTAGGCTGGAGGTACAAAGCTTGCATGAGTGGCAATCTCTCAATTTCCCATATGTCACTTCCGACCCTTCTGTACTTCATTTCTTGACTCTTGCCAAAATCAGAGCAAAACATAGATGGATAGAAAGTTCCATTAGAATCCAGCCCTTCTGAATTAGTGTGCCCACTATGAGTGCAGCATGGTAATGTAGATGGGGAAACAGCAGCTCAAATGGGCTGGGATATTTGAAGGTAACCTTAGGGTTGACCTTAAACAGTGGTGCTGAGACAAACAAAGCTTGAACAGCAAAAAAGACATAGGTTGTTTTTAATCAATGAACCAGCTGTTAAAGAAGACAGTTGGCCTTAGAGGGGAGAGAGAAAGAAAGAAAGAAAGACTTTGACTTTTAAGAGAGACATTTATTCCCGGGAGGGTGATCACTCAGAGCCAGTAAAGAGCATGTACAGGTACGCCCGAATCTCTGGGCCTCATGGACAAGGCCTGGGCTCATGGCCTGCAAGGCCTGCCCATACACTCTAAACTAAACAAAACAACACACACACACACGCCCCCCCACAAAAAAAAACCACAATGAACATTCGGACTATATTGACATTTTTACAGTTCTGCCAGCGGGGGACACCCATGAGGCCTCAGGGGTCGCCCCACATGAACCAAAGTCCAAGGCCTCGGCCCGCTTGACGCGTCTCGGCAGCTT
>NW_005842902.1:125248-125476 GCF_000455745.1 Alligator sinensis | reverse complement strand
CCCAGCAGGAAGTTGGCCAGGCTGACCGTGGCCCGCTCGGCCGCCCGGTACGGAAAGGAGTGGACGTAGACATCCTCGGAGAAGTCTTGGCCCAGCCCCCGAAGCAGAGTTTCCAGGGTGGCAAAGAGAGGCTGCAGCCAGGGGCAGTCGAGGAACGCGTGGAAAATGTCCTCGGCCAGCACCCCTGGGCAGAAGGGGCACGCCGCTGAGGCCGCTGGGTCCAGGTGC
>NW_005842902.1:122649-123311 GCF_000455745.1 Alligator sinensis | reverse complement strand
CTTTGGCCAGGATCTTATAGTCCGCACACAGCAGGGAGACCGGCCGCCAGTTCTTCATGTAGCCCAGGTCCCCCTTCTTGGGCAGCAGGGTCAGCACCGCTAGGTGGCAACTGATCGGCAGCACCTTGTCGGCGAGGCTCTCCTGGAAAACGCACAGGAGGCTGGGGCCGAGGAGAGGCGAGAAGGTCTTGTAAAGCTCAGCAGGCAGCCCGTCGAGGCCCGGGGCTTTGCCGGAGGTGAGGCTGGCCGTGGTGGCCGCCAGCTCTTCCAGGGACAAGTCCTGCTCAAGCTCACCGGCCTCCAGGGCATCGAGACGCGGTAGGCCCTCGTGGAGTTCCCGCATGGCCTCGGGGCACGACGGCTCGGCCGTGAACAGGTCACGATAGAAGGCAATGGCACGTTCACGTATTTCGCCCGGCTCTGTAATGACCCGGCCCTCGGGAGTCTTGAGATGGTCCAAGACTTTGCTCGCTGCCCTCCGCCGCTCCAGGTCGAAAAAGAAGCGAATCGGGGCATCAGTTTCCACCAGCTGCTGGCAGCGGGCGCGCACCCTCGCGCCGCGGGCTGCGCTCTCCGCCAAGTTGCGCAGGCATTTCCTGCGGAGCCGGAGGCTCTCGCTCAGTGCTGCGTCACTGCCAGCGGCCAGCCGAGCAGCCTCCGAC
>NW_005842902.1:119474-120305 GCF_000455745.1 Alligator sinensis | reverse complement strand
CTCCCGCGGGGGGGGAGGGCCGGGCTGCCTTGACCTGAGGGCGCTGCACAGCCAGGTGGGAGGAGCCACCGCACTTGAAGCACGTGGTCTTTCCCACAGACAGATAGATAATGAACCTCCAACCCTCGAGCGTGAGGCTCAGGGAGCGAGGTAGCGACTGGGGGCCCTCCTTGAGGAGCATGAAGACCGGCCTCCGAAAAAACAGGACGTGCTTCCCTTGAGGGTCCTTGCTTCCCATCGGCAGGTGGCGAAAAGGACTCGCAGAAACCCCATAGGCCTTGCATCCCCTGGCCAGCTCCCGATCGGAAACGTGCGGTGGGACGTTGGAAATCGGCACCCTCACTGCCTGAGTCTCTAGGGGTGTGACAGGGTAGTGGACACCCGCAATGTCCAGGCCTTCCGCACACACCCTGTCAACCAAGGCGGGCTTGCTCAAATAGATCATCGGGACCGTGTTCACACGCCCCGCATAGCGAATGGTACGCCATCCCAGGAGCACGGCCAGAGCCTCCATGCAAACCTCGAGCCCCACATGGAGAGGGGTATGAACCCTCAGGCCATGAGTCAGCGGGAGGTCCCAAGAGACATCCTCATGCCAGCTGCCAGGGGTAGGAGCAGCCATTCCTCACTGGGACAGGGTTAAACTGCAAAGCGCCAAAAAAACCCAAACAAACAAACAAAAAAGCCTCAGGCTGACACGGGGGACTGGGACTGGGAGGCGGCTGAAAACGCCCCAAAATCGGCCCGAGGGGGGGCAGAGCCACCCTGCAGGGGCTCAGGGCAAGCCCCAAGGCAGGGGGGGATGGGAGGGGGCAAGGGAAGGGACCCTGG
>NW_005842902.1:109532-119446 GCF_000455745.1 Alligator sinensis | reverse complement strand
GAGGACCCGAGTGGGGGGGGGGGGAGAGGCAGAGACAAGCGAGCCGGCCAGAGCCCAGGGGAAAAACGCTCAGAAAGGGGGGGGAAGGGGCAGGGAGGGGGTCCCCAGGGACAGGTTGGGGAGAGGCAAGGGTTTTTTTGGGGGGGGGACAGGAAAAGGGGGACAGGGAGTGCAGGGCAACAAGCTGAAAGCACCTGAGCTGGAGGAGCTTAGAAGGGCTTCACCTGTCAGCGGCCATCTTGAAAGAAAGAAAGAAAGAGAGTCGATGATTCTGAGAACATATGTATTGAACAGGAAAAATGCTGAATACCTTAGGAAGTTCTGATCCAAGGTAAAAGCATTTCACAGTTAGAAAAGAACACGAGGCAGGAACATTAGGTCAGATACGTCACTGTTTTTTTCCCCAGATCTGCGTATCACTTGTAAAGAGTAAGATTTGGGAACTTTTAGAAAGTCTGTGACTTCTGTGCCTCAGTTATCTAAGACTGTGAAGGGCTGATCTGTGTGAACCAGAATGCCTTCATGGTGGTACATTGGGAAACAATGAGTTTAAGCTACTGACTTTGGGGGTCTGTATATATTACTGACAGCACCTGCTCAAAGAGACCATACATATCTTGATATCAGCAGGTTCTTCCAAGCTTCCCTGAAAAAGCGACTCAATAAATGAAAAGTTCTAAACGTATCCGTCTCAAACAGGAGTCATGTCTCGATAGCTGACAGTTCCATCCTGGTCTAGAAGTAGTGCTATTTTAAGGCAGAGGCCCACAGGGCCCAAATACTTAGGGCACAGGTCCAAGCTTCAAGACATACCAGTTAATGGTAAAACAAGCCATGTGGGACTTGTGGCCCCAGAGAGAACACAAACATTAAGGCACAAAATGGAGACAACCAAAGCAATAGCACATGAACAGTCATAATTCAAATATGTGCTCACACTAAATGGTGACGGCATCTGCATGTGCTCTCAAAGGCAATTGCTGGGATAATGGTCTTGTGATTTAAAGTGTAGAGGTCCCCAGTATACATTATGTCCTTAAGATGGCTCCGACCAAGAAGCCTGACTGCTGCAACAAAATTAAAAGTGAAGATTGGTCATAGAAGGATTATCATTCTTCTAGTATTAAGGTGGACCATCTGGGAGTGGGGAATGTTGATATGGTACTGGATGTGTTTGAGATGCTCTGTACTTGGATGAAATTAAATATGCAGATCATGGCATCCAGCAGAAGTCCTCCAACCTCCTTCTTGCTTCACATGCCCAGATAATATACCACTTCTAAACAAATCTTGCCCATGGCTTCAGGCAGTCAATGTCTTTTCATTTATCTGCATTTGTGTACATACACAGGCAGTGCAGTTATTAGTGATTTGAGACTGAAAAGTTTGACAGTAGGGAATTGTGAAGTACAGAAAGGTGATGAACTCATTTGCAGGTGATTCCTTTCTGACAATTTAACATTAAGAACAGAGTTTGTTGTTGCTCCATCCCCCATATCCTACCTTTTGAGCTTCAATGCTAGCCAGTCTTTTCTTTTCAAGCCATTAGTTGGCTTGTTGCAAAGATTTGGACAGGACACTTTTGGTTGGATTGGACCCAGCAGCACCCTAACTAAAAATGTATTCTTTCTAAATAAAATGTTCCCGACACTCGCATTCATTAAATATAAAAAAACACAGAAAACTCATACCTATATTGGCACCCACAGAATGTGAAATGTAACAGCATCACTGTTTTTCCAGAATAAATGGCTCGAGGAAACTCTACATTTTTCACTACCTAATAGGACTGCACTTTTTTCAGAATGTACACGCTATCCGTGAATTATGCCGGTGTACTCAAATGATACAAAGTAAAAGAATACACTCAAAGCCAAGTTCACTTCTGAACTCAGGGTACAAATAAATGTATCTCAAGTATTGTAGATCATCATTTTTGTTTCTGAGAAAAATATACTTTCTTATTGTTTATTTTTTAGGTAACAAAAGAACAGAAGAGTCTTATGAAGCCTCTGTATGACAGATACAGAATTATTAAGAAACTTCTTGTTACACCATCTTTGATTACAACTATCGTAAGTCAGAACTAAGTAATAGCTTGGTAAAGAAACTACGATAGATACTGATTTTGGTGTGTTGTGACCTTATGCTTATATTGCTCATGAAGAGCATATTGACAGCATGAAGTTGATATTTCAAACAAATAGTAAAAAAACCGACATGATTTAACCTGGAAATAAGGGCCATTGTATAGTGCATCAGTTGCTGAATCAATGTTTAAATGTTTGTGATGGCATTCAGCTTTTAACCGTTATAACTCAATAAATATACAACACACAGAACAGCTACTTTCCTGTTATTAAGCAGCTACTTCCCTGTTCTTAGAGAAGCAGGCATGTTGTAGGGTATTATTGTGTCTGATTTTGTGTTTTGTGGTTGTGTGTGAGGGTTTTAAGTAGTTTGTGGAATCATTGGATAAATATTTGCCTACAAATGCAGGAGGCTCCTTGCCTAATTCCATCTTCAGTATATTTGGTATATATCTCTTCTGCGAATATACCATTCTCTGTATTACTGCATTTTCTTAAATACAAGACAAGGAGTTTTTTTATATATATTCGCATACATGGTAACCGCATTAAATGAATTACTTGTCAAATTGCTGACAAAAGCAGCATTTGCTCAGTAATGGAAACCAACTATGAAGTTCATCAAATGCAACCAACACTGAGCATGACTATAAAACACACGGCCCAGATGGGGCAAACATACTAATGGGAATCTTTTTTCTTATTTACAAATTTTATTAAAAAGACATATCATTCTCGACTTATCAAGCTTCACATATTGAGCACCTTTCTTTTACCAAAACTTCATATTGCAAAAACAGCTAATATACAAAAAAATACAACTATATATATTAAAGCCTTAAACAACATACATCAGCTTTCCACAAAAGACCCTTACAGAATTCTTTTTCTTCATACAGAACCCCATGAAAAACCTCAGTAACTACCTGCCCCTTCCATCAGTCATCTCTGTTCATTCAGTGAAACAACGATATAAGTGTGTCCAGTCCTTTTTCCTCCATGTCTTCTCTGTCTTGATCAATGTAGTATGCAGCCCCAGAGAAAGCCAAACCCTTAAAAACCCAGGTTTCTTACTTTCCATAAACTAGTTTTAACACATGCTAATAAAGTCCTTAGTAACATTTAATTTGGTCCCTTTGATATGAGTTGATACAGTACCAGTCTTGTTCTAACAACAGGTTTATTTTGGTGACACTCAGAAAGTGGCAGATCCTTTCCTGCACCACCATTGTATATGTAAACTCCTAAAATCTATGTCCCACCATATGTTTACCGCAACTCTTCCTTGGGCACCTTGATGCACTCATCAAGCTGCATTTATGCTTCACCTCTCACCAGCAAGATATTTCTTACAACCATCCACACTAGGTCAACGTGTTCCCCCTTTTTTGTTGCTTACGCATCACTGCTCCCCATATCTTCTTCACTTGTCCTTCTGCAAAGTTTCCCACCAGCTCTTCTTTACCACTTTCGTCAACTTCTTATGATCCTTCAGGACCTCCAGTCTATTTTATTCCCTATTTTATTCCTGCATGAACCCTTCCATTCTGACATAATGAATCAGCAGTTGCCACACACATGGACTCTTCAAAGAGGTCTGATATACTCCCAATTTCCTCAACATTGTAGCTGCTTAAAATAAGGTGATCTGTGTTTTTTCCCCTTGCCCTTGCACACCACACTTACATATTTCACACAGACAAAAAAAGACTGGGACCACCCGTTCCTCTTGCTTTGTACAATTCAGCTCTAACCGACCTTTGTCCTTGGCATTCCAGATTCCCTCTGCACTTTTGCTATCTGCTCCCATGTTGGTAGGAATACAATTCCTCAATATAGAATAATTGGCAGTGGCACAGCCTTCATAGCTGCCATGTTTCTGGCAAAGGACAGTGTCCTTCCAGCCCATAACCAGAGTATTTGCTATATCCGTGCAGTCATCTTTTCCCATGCTGTATTTGTCTTCAATGCCCTTTGGGATTCCTAGCACTTTTTTTTATTTGAAGGCTCAACTTCTCCAAGTCCCTCCAGTTCCCCACTCCAACTATGGTGCTTCTCAATCTATTTAGTTTAGCCCCTATCACTTCTCAATACTCTGATGTATGCTGTAACAGGATCCCTGACTGGAGCCCTGTTACTTGGGGAAAATCCCCGCAGCTGGCAGTCACGATGCCCAGGTGTGGCGGGGGGGGGGGGGGGGGTGGAGAGATTCCCCACACCACTGGTAAGCCAATGGGACCTGGCTTCTGGGAATAAAGGAAGGACGACGCCCTGGAAAAGATGCCTTCAGGCACCGGAAGAGAGAAGAGAGGGGTTTCCCAAGACCCCGGAGAAAGACGCGGAGTTGAGACTCGGAGAGATGTGGAGAAGGGACCATACAGCTGCCAGATCAGTAGAGACGCCTGATGCCTGTGACGGAACTCCAGCTGCCGTGGTGAGTTGGAGGGGAAAGAAGGCGCAGGTCTGGGCAGTGACGGGCCAAGGCATCCCAAAATAGAGAGGTGGTCCCTGGTTGGGACCCAAAAGGGGAAGCTGGCAACGATCCCGGAGCAAAGGGGGAGACAGTCCCGGATCCGAAGCACCGGCTCTGGCAGTGAGGGAGCTCCTAGAGCCGAGCCAGCACAAGCCGCGGGGAGGCAGTGAGAGATGCGGTGAGCTTCCACAGCTAGCGAGGCAATTAGCAGACAATAAGCTGAGCCACAGGCAGGAGTGGCTCGCACCCAGAGGGACTGGGTCAAGACTGCAAGTTACCATTACCCACATAGGGGGAACAGCCGGGACTGCTCCTTAGCAGTAATTGGTGAAGAATAAAAGACGCTGTTCACGCGAGCTGCTAATGAGGTAATTGGAACCGCGGGACACCGGCTGGTACTTACCTTTAGGACTGCAAAGCTGGTGATCCTCTCCAGAACATGAGAGTGACTGAGGGGACAAGTGGGACGGGCTGCTGCCTGTGGTCTGGGCCACTGTAAAAGAAAGACGAGAATAAAGGACCTGGAATCACGTGACGGGTCAAGCGTCATTACTCTGCAGGTACCTATTAACACTCCATCTCTTTCCTCCCTTAATAAGATGAAAGTCATGGCAGGCGAGAAACAGAGGAACGGGCAGTACCCTGCAGACCCAGTAATATATGTGTTAGCACACTTTCCATCAAAAGTCCACCTCTAACTTCCACACCCCCTTTTCTTTGTGGGGCTCAGTTCCGTCTTCAGCACCTGGTGATCACTAGATTCCACAATTACGGTTTCTTTCTTATGTCTATTTCTTTTGATACAAACGCAGAGTTAATTCTTGACTGTTTCTTTCCACTTGGGTATGATCTAGTGAAAATTTTCTCTCCTTCCTACACATCTCTTAGTGACTCTTCTATTATAATCTGGATGAACAGTTCCATCTCCCCCTTCCTCTGTACTGTCACCCACTTCTATTATGCCATTAAAGTTCTCCATTATTATCCACAGGCTCCCTCTAACCATGTAAACTGCTAGCTTTCTAAGCAGAGCCTTCCTCCCCTCCTGCTTTGGTGGTATATATAAATTGAAAACATCTAATGCTACTTACCTGCCTGATAATATCATTAACTGCAGTCTGATAATGTCTTCCACCTGCTTTGCTCTCACCTCTGAATTCTTGAATAGTAGTGTGCCTCCAGCTGCTTTTTCATTTGTCCCTGATGCTATAATCAGTGCTATTGTGCTTGTTTTAAAAAGAGCACAACTGTCCTTTAAGGTGCACCAGAGCTGCTGCTCACTGTGGTGGACTCTTCCCCATCCCTCTCCCTCCCCCCATGTCTGTCACTTTTGCAAGCTTCCTGACGGCCTTTGTATTAAAAAAGGCTGCCATTTTCCGGCCTTCCCACTACTTTCCACCTCTATCTCACCATTCTGGGCTGGAGATCAAAGGAGTTAAAGGTAGGAGCCTACTCTCTGGCTCTGATTCCGACTCATCCCCCTCATTTTCAGGTCTCCCGCTATAAATTTTTCCTACTCTTAACTGTTCCAGTAAGTAAACTCTAAGTATTTCTGTTTTGGAAAGGAATCAGAGTGGTGAGATGTTCCATCTCCACCTCCAATATCACAGACAGTACCTTATCTATGTACTCATGTCTTGATTGCTCCCATCTGCATCCCTTGTTATCCACCACTTCTGTCTGCATTGGTTGATATTATTTTTATCTGCAGTCTGTGATCCTCCCTAACATCTCTCAGTGCAACTTCCATGTCTTCCCACCATGCTACTCCAGATGGGTCAGCATTCCATTATACTTCTGCTGCTTTCTGCCTCTCAGCTGATGTACCTCATCCTGTTCTTATTCTATTTCTTATTCTCCACTGCCTATCTTCCCTCTGGCCTTGTTCTACTCCCTGTCACCTGTTTTGCTGCTGCCTCTCTCATTATTACTATTTCTACTGTTGCTCCCATCTTCTTCATCGTCTTTCTTTTTCTGCTTCTCTACCTCTTCATTTCACCTTCCACCTCCTGGTTATTTGCCACCACTGCTGTTATTTTAAGCTTTGGGTTTCCTTTCTCCATTCCTTACACCCTGACATAAACACCTTGAGTTAAAACATCGATCAGGCTTTCAGCTTGATCTTAGCAAAAGAGGCCAAGAAAATGCTGATGGAATCCTACCACAAAGTTTATTTAATGCAGCCCATCTGAATAAGATATATGAGATTATCCTTTGCATGCAGTTCTCCTCAGCATTGATTCTTTTTCAGGTCATGGTGAGCCACTACACTAAATACATTTTTAATACTTTACTTCCTTCCACAGCTGAGCTGCACCTTCCTTTGCCATTTCCAGTTATTCCTTGACCAGCTTTAAATTAAATTCTAGCAAACATCATCAAATGTTTCACCCTGAATCCCTGGGTTGCCCCCTCTCTCAGCCTGGTGCATATTAGTGTGGCCCTGCCCTCTGTGAAGTAGAGCTGGACCAGGTTGCTTGTGTCTCATCCGTATATACATTTTTGGATTATCTTAGCACTTGTGACCCAATTCCTGTAGTGAGTGGAAGACTAATTAGGACATGGATCCTTTGTATATGGGGTTCACAGACATACTGAGCAGTGTTCAGCTGTGGGGTCAGCATGGCTTGAAATGCTGTTGACTTCCCTGGGGCCTAGCCCAATGAATTAAATAGTAAATGATATGGTATACAGCCTTTTCACTTTGGAATAATACCATGCATAGTTTGTATAAGTAGATACAAACATGCTGCTTAAAAGTGTGTTTATGGAGTATCAGTGCTAAAATTAGCGGCAGTTTAAAAAAAGTAAAAATACACCAATTTTGGATGAGCAAAGTCTCTGGATACTACATGTAAATGACAAGTATCTCTCGAGGACAATGTTTTCAAATTTGCTCACGGAGAACAGGGTCTTACAGTAAGAAGAGGAAGAAGGGGATGCAGGGAGGAAAAATTCAGGGGGTGCAGAGAGCAAAGGGGCTACCTGATCCCTCAGATTAATTTTTTTTTCTGTAGCAGTGGGAAGGAGACAAATTCAAGGCAAACCTCCAATAATTAGATCCAGTACCCAGAAAATGATAACAAATTTATACATTTTCCATATATAGAATCTAATTATTAGGTGTCATCTTAGACTTAAGTCTTTATAGTTTTTTTGTTAAAAATACATTCATAAACACTGTGACACATTAACATTTAATCAATATTGTATTAATGTATCATCATAGTCAACTAAACCCCCAGCTTGCCTTTCTCTTCCTTTACACATTTCTGGTTCCGATTGTTGCACTGAGCATTTGCGTGTTGTTGTTTCCAGTTGTTTCATATTGTTGCAATTTCCAGTTGTTGCACATAGAGCAACGTGTAAAATAAATTTAAAATTATTGTTATAGAAAAACTGGTCCAGAGTCTTCCATCTTCACTGACACTGTGTTGCATTTTTTGTACACATTTTCTCCATGCATTTCAGTGGTACTTTTCGCAGAGTGAGACATCACTGCATATGACCAAAGTTAGCAGATACTAGGCCTTTGTAAATTACTCCTCACACCTCAAAGAAAATACTAATTCCTGAGTCCTGGTGTCTGTATTTAATAATTCAGGCAGGAGTATTCTTATGAGCATAAAACAGGTGATTTATTGCCATGGCAATAAGCTTCTTAGATGACGTTGAAAATCCTGGATTTAACTTTGTAATAAATATTTTATTTCAGAATGTTTGTAAAGCTTCCTTGCATATATTTGTAATGAGCAATTGTTCACACTTTTTTTTTTAGTTACAAACAACAGCTAAAAGTGCGTGTGCATGTGGAGGGCAGGTATTTGTATTTTGGTGTCATTGACATTCTGTTTTGGTTGTTAACATTTGTAACTCTACAAATATGTTTGAAACAATGATTTTATGCATACTAAAACTTTAATTTATGAAGCCTGTTTTTAGTGCTAAATAGTTCAGGTTCCTTGTATGGAGAATTTATCAAAGGATAGTCATGTCACACTATTCATGTGCATAATATTGTTGATCTCAGTGAGACTACATGCAAGAGAAGGAAGGGTGAAGGATTGTGATCAATGTCTTTTTTGTTTAAACACGTACTGATGCAAAATTTTACTCAAATGACTAATCAGTGTTGATAAATTAATTGTTACAACTACCCAAAGAAATCAGATTCATGTTGAAAGCCACCTTATAACATAATGCTTTCAAGAGTTTGTGAGAAAATTCCAAGACATTTTTAGCCCTTATTTTTTATACTTGCAACTCATTTCAGTAAAGATGTACCTGGTGATAATTGAATTAATTACAATAATCATCTCATTAATTTACAAAGATATAGTGCAGGTAGTTGATCTGATAATGACATTATATATTACAAGCAGGAGGAAGAAGATTCAGATGAAGATCATTCTCAAAGCAACCGGGAACTATCATCCAGATCAGCATCTTGCTTTCCTGTTGAGGAGCATCTATGTTTTTCACACGAGGAAAATGAGCCTGCAGTTATTTCACCCTTGGATGAAAAGAAGGCATTCCAGCAAACAGCCCTGTCTTTGTCCAACTTACATGAGGCCACAGTGTGAGTGCTGCCATTTTCTTACATTTAAAGCTTTTCTGTACATCCTGGAGGTATAGCGTGATCTATATTTACTGTGACAAGCTGAGCAGCTTGGAAGCTCTAGATGCAAGGAACTGGTTACTTGCTTGCTTGAGAGGAGACAAATACAGGATACTTGTTTGATGAACTTACCTGTGGCTTCATGTACAGTGTGCAATTCAAACAGAAAATGGCGTAAGTCCAGAAAAAAGTGGCAGGGGAGTATCAGTAAGTAAGGGAAATAATTATAAATAGGTATGACAGATAAAAGATTTGTTGACTTATCTCTTTTTATCAATTATTTCAGAAATGTATCTACTTAGATTCCTAGAGGGCAACTGCAAGATAATTTAAGATAAAGAAATTTCAATAGTGGTTGAGGTTAGTTTATGCTTACAGTCATAGGGTGCATCCACACATGCAAGCATGTGTGCTTGCAGCAGCTCAAATAGAAGCGGTGCAGATTTGAGCCAGGGCTTTTTGCCTCAGCACACGTGCTCAGGCATGCACTTTGTTATGGAGCAAATTGTGCCACTTGGGGCAAAATAACTCTGCCTGGCTCCTCCCAGATTTGCAGCCAGGGAGAGCTAGAGCCCAGGGCCAGCACCTGTGCTGTCCCCAGCAGTATAAAAAGCTGCCCTGTCCTGGCCCCAGCAGTACAAAAAGCTGCCTTGGCAAGTAACTCAGGGCTACTCACTCTCAGGAGCTTCTGGGGCCCAGCCAATTGGTACCTGGGGACACTACCCCTTGTGCC
>NW_005842902.1:108726-109503 GCF_000455745.1 Alligator sinensis | reverse complement strand
GCACCCTTTACCCACTGCAGCAGTCTGGCATTAGAGGCTGCTGCCGGGCTGTGACCTGCTGTGCACCTGCCAGACCTGGATGGGGATTGTCCAGCCAGTAGAGGAATCTGCCCCTCTGGGCCAGCTGCCAGTGGACTGTGGTTGCAGAGTTGGCCTCTGTGCAGCACTACTGCCATGTGAGTTTCTGCTCAGCCACCTGGGCAGCTATTGCCCAAAAGATGTTCTGGGTGTGGTGGCCTGCTTTGAATTGTCAAAGCATGTCCTTCTGGCCCCATTTGGCCTGGAGATCAGCCCCAGCCAGCTGGGTCCAAGGTGCCAGCTCTGAGCAGGAAGAGTTCCGCCACTGGCCTCCCTAGCAGGAATTCTGGTGTTCCCTATTGGAAAACTGAAAAATTCCTGATAAAAAAAAATCCCAAAGTCACTCTGTAAAATAGCCCAAAATCCATGTTCCTCCACAAGTTAAAAAAAAAAAAAAAGACCACTATAAAAAGAGAGAGTGAGACAGAGACAGCAATCAGTTGGACAATATTCTACTGATATATCTACAATGTTAAAACAATGCGGGAGCCTACCAGTGTCTCTATCATAATAATAAAGTGAACTCTAAATACATGTATTCATGAATTCATGAAACATGAATATATATTTTACTGCCCTCCCACAGGGACTATGGCCCCACACAGGGGTTACAGTCCCTCAACAGGGGCCAAATGGCCCCTGCAGGGGCTACCACCTGTCCTGAAGGCACACATACCCCACCCCAGACCCTGATTGCTA
>NW_005842902.1:85814-108348 GCF_000455745.1 Alligator sinensis | reverse complement strand
CTCCAGCCCCCCCGACCCCTTACTTATGGGCACTGGAGCCCTAGTGCAGCTGCTTCAGCACCAGGGCAAGTGGCCAACCATAGAGAGACTGTGGCAGCCAAAGCATCTCCTGCCCCACATTTTTTAACTTAATATTTTTTTTTAAGACCCCAGGGGTCTAATTTTATGTTTGCAGCACGGGGAGAGTTTTTTCATTTCCGCATAGGCCTCTAACTGCATCTCAAAGGGGTTTAAGACAGGGCAAGAGGCATGTGCACACTCATCTGGACATGCCCATACTGGTTAAATGTCATTTTTCCTAATAGTACTGCCACAGATGTGAAATAAAAGCATCAACAGGCAAATTGAGCAAAGAATCAGAATATTATTTTATCTATTATTGTACAATAGACTTTAAATATAGGTTTAAATTTATAGTCTGATTTAGTATAGATGTTTATATATTTTCACCACTTCGTAGCATCATCCTGTCAAACTTTTCATTAAATAAAGTATTGCTATTAAGAAGGATGGCCAGCCAACTCTAGAGGAACAAAGCAGAGATACAGTTTGTTTTGTATTTCAGTGGACAGCTCAGGTTATGCCAACCTATTCACTTGTGAGACACATGTGCTGATGTCACTGAACCTTTTCACTCATTCAAGAAAATGCATGCAGAGAATGGATCATTTGATTATTTCCTTTCCTTTATTATTATTTTTTTTTTGGCTGAGAAACAAATAATTAATTAAATCACTTAGGTCCTATCAAGTGAGTGAAAATAAAGATGGCATATTTTTCTGTGGAATTCATAACTTATGTGTGTTCACAAATGGTATCTCAGGGCAGTTCATTATTTTGAAATAATACCACCTAGGACATATTCTGGAGGTGTTCTGTCTCCTAACATTGTCCTGCAAATGCTTCCCTGCCTAGTTCTTACTACTACTTGCAGTTTTGCTTAATTACAGTAAGCGGTACTGTTTGGCAACAGATATTTGATGAAGTGGGTCTTATGCAGTTATCGTGCTAATTAGGTGCTTGATCCTGCAAGACGGTATGTGAATCCTAGATGCTGTGTACCCATAACTCTGAGAATGCTCATAGGATTAGGTCCAAATGGTGCAAATGGACTCATCTTATTGAGAAGTGAATATAACACCAGATTTTAAGTATCAGTTTTAAACTTCTAATGTCAGAAATCCTATTACCCTTTAAGGAAAACTATTAGAATTCTTTGAAGTTCTCACACCAGATAGTTGATCTCTGCACTTAGATACCACAGAACTCAATGGGAGTCTATGTGTATCCATGCTGGGTACAGTCATTCAAAAAGCCCAAGACAGAATTGATCTAAGTTACACTGCTTTCTGCATGTGGCACAGTAGTGAACAAAATACACATTTGCCCTTTGCGGAGGCTGGGAGGGGAGGAGAAATTTTAGATTGGTTTCCACCATGTCCAAACCAGTTTGTGTGTGCTGAACTTTTGGTCTGTTATGGGTATGTACTGGTTTCTGATCACTTATACTGGTGAAAGTGTAATGTCTATACCTGACTCCAGAGATGATAGCTGATCATCAACTTCTTAAGTATTTTGAGGTCTATACAAACTTCAAAATATTCCTTCACAGGCCGGTGCTGCTTGAACATCTCAGAGAAGCAAAAGCAGACAAAAGAAGGCTTCGCAAAGCCCTGAGAGAATTTGAGGAACAGTTCTTCAAACAAACAGGAAGGTAAACAATACTGCATTCATGTATTTCAGCTTATTTATATGTTTCCATTAAAGTATGTGCTCTTATGTAGGAGTGACTCACCTGAAAGATGTGAGTTAAGTAATTGTTATCTGTGTGATAACTCAAATGAATTCAGGAGTTTTTAAGCAATTGAGCAATGTAAATTTGCTACCGTCACACTTTGCTCTTAGAAATAATGTGATGTGAAAATGTAATTCTACAATATAGAACTAGCCTATCTTATTTTAAATATAATGTGATATTTACCAATAAAATGTGATATTTACCAATCCTTCCATGTACTCTTCCACAAACAGAACAGTATCATCAATAAGTAGTAGGGGGTCAGAAGGCTTGGGAATTTCTGCTCTGTAATTTCTGGGTCTAAGTAAGTTTTGTTGAAAGCAATTAGTGTCTTATTGAGATCAATGGGCTTTCATGTCTATAACACCTATCCATCAGGCCACATCTGGGGCAGGGTGAAATGAAGAGCTACTTGCTCCAAACATACATGCTCCAAAAAACGTGATAAAAAAATGAAGGGCCCCAAACCTGGAAGAGTCTCAAGGATCTGAACAAATTGTGGAGGCCCTGTGAAATGAAGGTAATTTCTACAGAGTTCAAATGCTTCCAGACTTCTCTACTATCCCATTCCAGCCTGCTTCAGCTAGTACTTTGGTAATCGTATCTTCCAAATTGTGGAACACCTTGTCTGCGTATCTTAAAGTGAATTAGCAATTACACCATTGATAAGAAATTATGTGTAGTAAGCTTATTATCACAATTCAATATTTTAATAGCCATTAGTATAATCCTGCTTCCCTATTGCTCTTGTCACATTATCTGTGGGTGTCTAAAATTAGAAACAAATAAAATGCATAAATCTCCACTGAAAAAAATTAAAATCTATTTTTTTTCATAATAAAATGTGATGGGTGTTATTTGCCTTTTATAGGAGTCCACAAAAGGAAGATCGCATACCAATGGCCGAAGAGTACTCTGAATACAAGCACACAAAAGCCAAAATCAGGTTCTTAGAGGTGCTCATTAATAAGCATGATGTCGTCAAAACAATCTGAAGATCGGAATTCTGTGTTATGCAGTGCTACTGTTTCTCTAGCAAAAAAAATAGTTTTACAAGTATAAGTTTCTGCACAGTTATTGGACACAATGAGATTGTGATGCACTTTAATAGTTATATTATCAGGTGTGGAGGACAGCAACATGTAAGAGTATGTAAACAGGAGTGAATGGCTTGCACTTTAAGGGGGGGGGGGGGAAGGTTTGAAGGGCACTGTAATAATAAAGTTAAAGGACACTGTGATGTAGTTTAGGCTCTCAATCAGACTTGCTCTATTTTACCATTTATAAAATGTCAGGGAATGCTCTCCAGATTCCTACACACAACAAACAAATCCACTTCTGTGTCACCAAAAAAAAAATATCATGCACTATTATTAAATACTTCTGTAGGACCTAAAAATGAATTTACTCCATCAGGGGAAACAACATGTTAACTTAAATCATTGTGACCAAATTCTGCCATGAGATATGTAGGTGTAGCTCCCATGTGCTTCAAATGTATCCATGGACTCTAGATTATTGGAGTGAAGCAAACTGGTGCAGGTGCAGAATTAAAGTAGTAAAATAACTGCTAAATGGAAGCGTGGTTTTTAGAAATGGGAAAAAAAATACCTGTGTTATTTGGGAAATCAAAAAAGAAACAGTGATCAGGGAAGGGATGCTTTTTTACTGGGCATGTAAAAGGGTACTATAAAAAACTGTGGACATGATATAAAGATCCTGGGTGTTGTCCTTTTAAAACCAGTTGGTTTATAGTATCTGAAATAAAATTCAGCAAAATAAATGATTCATACATGATGAGTTCTATTTCTGTATTAACTTTGCACTTTATTTTGCCTGATTTTGCTTTTCTAACTACCAAAGCTCTTTTGGAAGCATGCACTTTGTAAAATGTTGAAGTATTTCCTGTGCTATAATTGCCAAATATCTATATTATGACAATGATGAGAACAGTTTATTGCATTATGATAAGATATTTTGGTTAGATAATGTATGCAGTATATATTCAAGTGTCATGGTTATAAGATGAGGAATACTAATCATCTTCTTTACTAAAGATAAGATGATAAAGCTATTTTTCATTGGAATTCAGCATCTTTTTTAACTTTTAAAGCACCACACTTTATATTAAGGGGATTTTCTCATTATTTGCAATAGATCATTTGTGTGTAGAGTTGGCTGTTTAACAGAAGGATTGTTAGCAAGTTGTATTAGAAAGTCACTGTACTAGTTCTGGAAAGTATTAATCTAATTATGGAAAACTGAAAAATTAGGTTATGTTGCATCATAAATTTCATTTTTCATTTAAAAATTATGCTGTTTCATTTAAATTGCCATTTTGTATTAACACAGAGCACCTGCTTTCTATCTTAATAGGAAAAGGATCTTTTTTTACAGTCTAGTATATAACAATCATGTTTGTACTTTATTATATGTGGTGGTTCAGCATGATTTTAAAGAAGTATACATTTTAAAATAGTTTGGAGGTAAAGGACAAGTGTTGTTTTTATTTCTGTGATATTTGCTGTTTCAGTGTATTGACTTGATGATTTATAACTTAACTTTTATTAATCAGAATGATCTCCATCATAAATCTGTTTTAATTAGTCATTTAAGAACAACAGGAACAGATATACAACTATTTGAAGTTTACAAACGACATCTTTGATACGAGAAAATGGTTTCATGACATATGAATACAATTGCTATTAAAATGTAATCTATATATTCTATATGATTGTATACCATTTTATACATTAATATAAATAAAGTATTTTTCTATTATATTTATTATGTTGAAACATGGTTTTTGTTTCCAATTAGCTAGTATAAATAACACTGTCAAACAACAAGTTGGAAATGCTGACATTTCTAGCTTTTGAGATTTAAATCATGCTGCAATTACAACCTCTCATACTATTTGGAGTTATCCCAGTATTTGTTCAGTAGATTAAAATGAATGCCTATTTAAGCCATTTATAAGCCATTATTTTTATTTTGCTAAAGCAGTTTATATAGGATTTTGTTATGTTTGGCAAGAAACAAACAAAAACATTATTGCAGCATCTGGATATAAACAGTTGTCAGGAAGAAAACCAGGACTCCTAATAGTTTAAAGCATTTGGAGATGAAGGGGAAGGAGGGAAAGAAGAAATATTAAAAATGTTGTTAAAGAATTTGAAAACTTGTGTTTGCTTTTGGTGCCAGCAGCATGTACATGCTTCTGAAGAGAACATCTGACTATGGAAATGGACAACAGAGGTTCAAAGGCTCCTAAATAACAGGGAAGTAATTAACATCTGACACTGATGTTGCAGGTCTTGCAGCTGGGATCTTTCTTTGCATTTGCAGTAGACAAGCTCATTAGCTGATGGCCAGTAACTTCTGCAACTCTGCCAAGGAACAGATCCATGGAATCAGTGTAAATTACTTCCAAAATAACATTCTGGGCATGGTGGTAAGCCAGGATGCCATCTTCTTCAGAGCAGGTCAAAAATATATTATACTTTATATTTAGCTGAGGAAGGCACTGCTTACAGAATTCATCTCCTGGAGAACCAACCAATCACAAGAATGACATAGTGATAGGCTGTGTACATGCAGTAGAAGTCTCCAAAGTATAAGTTAGTGTTTGGTTTGAAAAGTTTTTCAGCTATGATCTCAAACCTGTATCTTCCATAAGGTGAATCTTGTGATGACTTTCCAGTGTTAAACTCAGTGTTGCAGCTAAAAAAGATGCCTTCCAACTTCCCACTGATTTGGAAGAGCTACTGTTATCCTTGACAGAGGGCTGCATAACATTCCCATAATGTTCTCTAAAAATGAATGACTACCATTGTTTATTTTGAAATGACATAAAAAACAATAATTATTCAAAATTACTGCTTTGCCTTCTTTGTAAAACTACTGCTTTGCCCTGTCCCCTTTCTTTCCCAAAGGAAAGAAAGATAATCTGTTAACTAGAAAAGTAAGGTTACAGAAACCAAAAGTTAGGAGAAGTAAAAATCAAATAAACCCAAGTTTGGCAAGAATTAAAATATCCACGAACAAACTGCGTGAGAGAAAGAAATGTTCTTCCCACCCTCCTCTTCTGAGTGTGAGCTCTCATAACTGTGGAAGCAAAGAGTAACACAAAAAAAACTAGAGCCCTATCAATTAATGAGCCAGCTTGATCAAGCCATTAAGAAATTTGAATTCAAATTAGGTGTGTTCAGAAAATGTAACATGTATCTGAATAGCATATTGAATAAAGGGCCAACTGGTGGGTCCATAGCTGTTTCTGCCACTCTTGCCATTTGGGACTATTTCTATTACCCTCTCCCATTTCTGCTTTGCTTGTGTGCAGAAGTGAAATTATGACAGTGGATAAGTACAGCTTTTAGCCCAGTAGCCTAGAGACTAAAGTATTTGCCCTGGAAGCAGGGGAACTGGGTTCTAGACACCACCACTGTTGACTTGACACGCACCAGATCAATGCTCAGGATCTCAATATCGCGCTGTTAGGCAGGAGGGCATGACACAAATCATACACAGACACAACTGCACATACAACACTATGGATCCACACACAGACAAACACACACTCAAACACGCAGTTCAGTGGTTGTGCATGTTAACTAGGGGCACTTGGGGTTACAGTGCCCAGGGGTTACTTGGGGTCACTTGAGGCCTGGGCAGAACTGAGGGAAAAAGACAGGGCCAGAGACAGCGTAGTGGGCAATGGAGCCAGGGAAGAAAGCCAGGGCATCATTGAGAAGCGGTGGAGACTAGAGGGTAAGGAGCAGTGGGACAGAAGCCGGGAGGCAGCCAGGAGCTGGAAGGAATGGGAAGAAGTGGCAAAGGTAAGGGGCGGTGAGGTGGAGCAGAGGCTGGGGGAGAAAGCCACATGGCAGAGAGAATTAGGAGGTGGAGAAAGCCAGGGGAGGCAGAGGAGAGGTTGGGGGAGAAAGCTGGGGCAGAGGTGAAGCAGAAGTTGGGAGAGAAAGATGGGGAGCAGCAGAGGTGGGGGAGAAAGCCAGAGAAGTGGCAGAGACGAGGGAAGAAAGCCGGGACGAAAGCTGGAGCAGAGGTGAGGCAGAAGTCGGGGGAGAAATCTGGGTGGCAGCCAAGAGGGAAGGAGACAGTGGAGCAAGTGAAGCAGAGGGCAATGGATGAAGCAAAACCCAGAGGAGATTGGTAAAGCTGCTAGCCAGAAGATAAAGGGGCAGAAGCCGGGAGGCAGAGTGGAGGTGAGGGGTTGTGAAAGCCAGGGTTTTCCCGGAGAGCAAAACTGGGGTTTAAGCCAGGATGGAGGTCAGAGAGATGGGGGTATTGGAGGTTGGAGGCGGCAGAGAGAGAGACGAGATGACTGTGAGAGAGAATGAAGGTCAGAGGTGCAGAGACCAGAGACTGAAGCAGGGTCAGGAGGTCAGTAAGGCAAAAACCTAACTCGGGGTTCCAAAATAAGTTTTATTAAACAGGCAACACGCTATACATCCCCACAAAATTATTGGTTCACACACACACACACACACACACACACACACACACAAACACTCTCTCACAGACACCTACACAATGGTAGCAGGAGAGAAAAGACTTAATGGAGGGATTTGAGGTCCAGGTGTGCAAAGAGAGTTCAGGTTCCTTACTTGGAGGAAGGTGACTGATAGCTACCTATCCAGGCTGTGAGTTGAACCTTGATGGCAAGTCGGAGTCTTCTCCATCAAGGTGTTGTACAGTGTGGGCTGCCAGCAGGGCTTCTGGGTGGATAGGTGGCATGGTGTAGTGCTAGTCCAGATGGGGAGGGCATCCCAAGGAGGTCACACTCTACCACTCCTTTTATAGGGGTGGGTTGCCTATGACGCCAATGGGCAGGACATGCCCAGGCAAAGGTCAGTCCTGTTTAGATGAGGTCATGCAGTTCCAGGTGTCCTCATTGTCTGGTGGAATACAATGGTGGAGTTTCTGGTTTCTATTCTGTTCTTTGTTTCTATGTTGCTGGTTTTTTGGAGGGTCCTTATCTGTCAAATATTGGGTCCTGGGAGTAGGTCTGTGGTTTCAAGGAGAGTCAATGCAAGGCAGTGGTCTGGTCATTGAGCAGGAGCTATTTTTAGCCCTGCTACCATTGTGTGTCAAGCACCCTCATTCATCCTCATTCACCCAGGAACCAATTTACATAGGAGGGGTAGGTATGAGTCATAGTTGCAACACAGTTACAATAGGGAACAATACAGTATGACCGGGCAGGGAACACAAAATGGAGACTTGACATAACAAAAGGGAGGCTTGACATTACTTTGGTTAACTTAAAGGAACAGGCCTAAATCATACAATATCAATATAAAACAGTAAAAATAAATACAAAAATAACAGAGCACTATTTAAAATATAAAAAGGGGCTTGTCACAATAATGGACTACAAGAACTTAGCTTATCTATGACTACCTATGACTACTTATAAGTGATAGAGAGGGCAGAGAGAAAGTCAGATATGGTTGGGGAAGGGGAGAGAATATATTTTTAAATAAAAAAAAAAAGAAAAACTGGGGATTTTGCTACACCACTGCCACTGTCTGTAGATGCATGACAAGGTGCAGTTAGCCTTACTGACTGCTTCCTCGCATTGGTGGTTCGTGTTCATCCTGGAGTCAACAATGACTCCAAGATCTCTTTCTGCCACTGTGTTGACAAGAAGGGTGTTCCCCAGCCTGTAGGTGTGTTGCTGGTTCCTTCTCCCTCAATGCAGTACCCTGCACTTGTCTGTGTTGAATTCCATCCTATTCTCATCCACCCACTTAGTTATCCTGTCTAGATGTAGCTGGATTCTGTCGCTTCCCTCCAGCGTGCCCATCTTGCCCCACACCTTGGTGTCATCAGCGAATTTGGACAGCATGCTTTCTACACCCACATCCAGATCGCTGATAAAGATGTTGAAAAGTACAGGCCCCAGGACCGAACCCTGGGGGACTCCACTGCCCACATCTCTCCAGGTCGAAAATGACCCATCCACCACCACTCTCTGGGAGTGACCATCTAGCCAATTTGCTACCCATCTGGCTGTGTAGGCATGCATGTTTTTTTGATCACCTAGGTTTTTTTAAGAGAATGTGGTGGGAAACAGTGTCAAAGGCCTTCTTAAAGTCCAGGAAGATGACATCCACCTCAGCGCCCTCCCAAAAGCAAACTTTTATCTTAAATAAAAAGTCACTTTTATTCCTGAAGAGGAAATGTAGTACTCAGACTTTCTGCTGTAAAACTGAAATGGGTGACTCACTTAGTACGTTTATTTTCATACCAACTAGAGTCAGGTTATTATATCCATGCTGCACCTCTCTTAATTAGCACCATTGACTCTTCATCTATTTTCTTACCTGATATAATCAAAGTATTCTTTGTGCCGATTCCGATAAAAACCAGAAAGTTTGAGCATACGTCCCGCAATTACTTCACCTTTTTCCAGAAGTTGTGTTAGGTGAACTTTTGAATAATCTGGGAAGAAAAGAATTTGTTAGCCTGGAAAGAAAAACACTATTATCTCCTAGTTTTACAGTCTGAACTTAGTTTAAATAAGATTCCTTTAAATAAGGGAAACAGGCAAGTTGAATTGATTAATATCAACCAGCACGGTTGCAATAGAACCCAGGTGTCTTGCCCCGTCTAGTAAAGCAAGCTGCTTCTCTTCACTATGACATAAGTGCCTGATGAATGAATGGAAAAAAAAGATCACAGTATTACAAAAAAGAAGTTCCAAATCTCTGATCCTTGTCAAAAGCTACTGGAACAGAGTCAAACTCACATCAGTGCAGAGGGATCACAGGAACACTCGCTTAAGTTTTTTAATATGAAGAGGAGGGCTTTCACATGGGCAGGACCTAAGATACAGGGGGAAGCCTATCTTCACAATGCTATTTAAAACTAAATTAAGAACCAAATGTACATTTTTGGAGCACAAAACTAAACATGTTGAGTACAGCTAGTGTTGCCTTGAGGTATTCAAGGTGTTTAAGGTGGGCACAAGGGGATGCCTCAGGCAGGGAAGCTGCTGGAGAACACTACAAAGAAAAGAACTTACTTATACCTTTTCAGGAAGCTGCATATCCTGTTATACAGCTGTCTGAACCTCAGAAGAGGTGCAAGGGCAATTCTACTCCAAATGGTTTTTAAAAACCCACCTTTGGGACTGGGCATTGCTGCCAGGTACACAGGCTGGCCAGCTGACTATTGTCTGCATGATGAGACATGCCTCCCGTTCAGTTTGCCATTAATCGCAAAGTCTCTCAGGAGGCCTAATTCTGTTACACCCCTACAGCACCTAAGTTTCCCTCTGTGCCCAATCCTACTGCACCTGTGAAGGAATCAGACTCCAAACAGGATAAAGAAGGCAGCCAGGGTGTCTGGCAACCTGCAGTCCAATTGTGTTCTACTCTGGGGAGACAGACACAACTTTCCATGTTTGGTCATCTCCCATATATCGATAAGGACACTTACGAACTGTATAATGCACCCTGTCAGGCACTGCTTCAGACTGCTCAAAGGCACTAAGCAGTAATGAACACTATTAGTGATACCTGCACACAGTTAGTGCACTAGTACGGTGTGTGCCAGAAAACCTGAATGGCTGCCTTTACATCTTTTAGCCCAGCAATTCAGTGGTTAGAGCACTTGCCCAGAAAGTAGGAGACCCAAGTTCTAGGCCACTTGGCTAGAGAAGATTTGAATGCACATATCCCACCTCTCATTATAATGTCATTTCCTAGGTTAGTGCTCTAACCAAAGGTGATATTTTATCCAGAATGATAAAATACAGAACACTTTATACAAGAAACCCACAGACCAACATACGTATCTGCACAGAACCAGCAATCACCCTAAACACACCAAAAAAGCTGTGATATACAGCCAAGCCCTCAGATACCACCGCATTTGCACTGAAGAGAACACCCGGGATTGCCACCTCACCAATCTTAAAAAGGCTTTCACCCAACAAAGGACACTCCTCCAGAGAGAGAGATTGCACGTTTGAAAGAGCCACCCAGATACCAAGTGAAGAACTGCTGCAGTACAGAAGAAACCCCCCCGCCACAAATCACACACTGCTGGTTATGACGTATCACCCCTCCCTCGAACCTGTACGGAAAATCCTCAAACAATTGCAACCTGTACTAGAAAGAGACCCTTTTCTTAAAAAGATCTTCCCAGAGCTACCCACCCTAGCATTCAACACCCCCACTATTACTACACCCCACAACAGAGCCATCAGCATTCCTGGATCTTACAGCTGCACCTCCAGAAATGTAATATATCTCATCCAGTGCACCAAATGCCCTGATGGAAAATACGTAGGAGAGACCAAACAACCACTGCGCACCAGAATGAATGCACACCAGAAATCTATCAAAGACAGAAATACACAATTACCTGTGGGGGTACATTTCTCACAAGAAAACCACTCTCTCTCCAATCTCTTAGTCCTGATTCTCAAAGGAAACTTACAAAACTCTTCCCAGAGACGAGCCTATGAACTCCACTTCATCAACCTGCTGGATACTAAAAATCATGGACTAAATATAGACATTGGATTTATGACACATTATAATCTGCCTGACATGTGACTCCCCAGGTATCTCTCCACTGTTTATCCACCTTCTCTCTTCCCCCCACCCCCGCCCCCAGCCTGTCTCTCAACCATTGACTCATCAATCTACATTTTCACTGACTACCTGTCTTGTATGCATACCAGACCAGCCTCTGGCTTCTTTACTTTTCATTCCATCCAGGAAGAGCACACACCAACTGCTGAAACTTCCTTAGCCTGACGAAGGGTTTTTGAACCCAAAAGCTGGCTTAATAATTGTTTTGCAACTATTTAAGTTGGTCTAATAAAATATATCAGATTCACCCAAAGAATCTTGCCTACCTAACCAAAGGTGGGCACCTGTAACTTTAAATCCAATATATCGAATTAAGAGCAAGACCTTATAAAGGGGGATAAGGCTAAATGCCGTGTTTATTGATTACATGAATCAGACATAGAGGTTCAGATACACCACTCATACAGACACACACAAATCATCATACACATCATTATGCATAGACATATGCAAACACAAAACAACTGTTCCATTCAGATATTATAGTTACCGGCAGCAGTTTCTCAATAGAAGCACTGGGTGGCCAGCCCAGGCCTATTCAGAGAAGATGGAGTGGGGTGAACAGACACGTCTGTACTCCGAAGAAAGCAGCAGTCAAGATAGAGTCTCACCCAACCTGGCATTTTCAGAGTCTTTCTTTTACAGGGATTGGCATCCTTTGTTCAGTACTTTGGGGTTTTCCATGGCCAATTTCTGTCGTTACAGTTGTTTCTCATCCATTGACTTTTTATCTCAGCTCAAGGTCAGTTTGTTCATAAAGTTGGTATCTCAGCCTTGAAGTATCCTTGCTGCCCATCTGGCAGGATGTGCTGCATTCCTTCTGGTTTTCTCCTTTGTGCCCTAGGCCTCAAAGGGATTCTTCAGACATCCAGTAATTAGTTTACTGACTGGTAACTTACACATTCAGTGCCTTGTTGCCTACATAAACAGTTAAATCTTCCTTTTCCCATCTCTATACCTTTCTCCCACCATTCACCCTTTCACATACACTCACACACAAAAAAGTTATACAAGGTTCATTCACTTATGTCAAGCAAGCAACTCATGTCAGGCAAGAATACACAAAATGGTGTTTTCAGTAAACATAGGTTACAATAGCAAGGATCACATGGTTACAAATCTACTACTTTATTATTATCACAATCTATGTTAAAATCATTCCTGCCCTGGCACCACTACCACCACCTGGCTACACGCTCTTGTTTCTATGTCTAACAATCCCTAACTGTGGTTCTCTCTATTGCATGCATTACAGGAAACTATGTAGAACAGCTGCCCTATCCCAAGAGGAACAGGAGAGAGTGAAAGTGGCATTAGGCACCTTGGTGGCTGCTTCATATCTCTTCTAAGCTCAGGTGAGCAACTCTGTCAACACAATGGACTGCAGGGAACATTTCAGGCTAAGGCAGAAATGCCTACATGCAACATCAGAAATTTAGGTATGCAAACAGGAGCTATGTTGTTTTATGGGAGTTTATTAGGATGCTGTTTAGTGATTTAAGTGTCTAAAAACTGTCCAGCTGGCACATATATGCAATTTAAAGACTTAACAGGATTTGGGCCTGAGTACTCTTGATGAGGGAGCACTGGCAGGTGCGGTGTGAATTTCTTCTCACCACCTAACAAAGAAGCAGCTCCAGTTTACATACAAATTTCCAACCCTTCCATTTCCAATGTTGACAAGTACTGGAGACAAACATGTATACTAGACTATTTTAGCTGACTGGCTCAAACAGAAGAGAAATCTTTTCATGTAGCACACTTGATCTTTGTTTTATTTATATGTAGTAAAACCCTGTTTTTCTTTTTTTATTACTTAAAAATGCATTACCTCCCCTTCCCCAACCATTTCTGACTTGTTCTCTCCCTCTGTATTCCCTATAGATAAGTATAAGTATGCTAAGATGTAGGATAAGCTTTAACTTTTTATTTTAGGTAGTAAGTTTTATTTTTATCTCCCCATTTTGAAAATAAGTGCCCTGCTATTTTGATATAGATAGCCACTGTTTTATAAGTGATAGGTATTATGTTTGTATTGATATTTTTAATGCTTTTCTATTGTGTGATTACAGTTTTAGGCCTACATATGTAAGTTAAAATAAGTCATGTCAAGTTTCCATCTTGTAATATCAAGCCTTCACCTTGTGTCCCCTAACCTATGACTCATACCTACCCCTCCTATGTCACTTCATTCCTGAATGAATGGGGATGAATATGGGTGCTTGAGAGACAATGGCAGTAGGTCTAAAAATAGCTCCCTCTGAATGACTGAACCATCAACACCAATACCGGGACCAATGACCCAGCCCTTGGAACCACCCTCAGCATTCAAAAAACAAAAGATGAGGCAACCCACCATTGTGCCAAGACTGCACATGCCCAGTAAGAACATCTGGAACCCTCTGGAACAGGACTGACATTGCCTGGACAGGCCCTCCCCATAGGAGATCAGAGGTAGTCTGCCCCATAAAAAGGGGTAGTGAAGACTGACTCCTTGGGACGCCCACTCCATCTGGACCAGCACCATGCCACACCACCTATCCACCCAGAGGCCCTGCCAGCAACTCCCCTCTGCACAACACCTACTGGACAAAGACCCCTTTCCTACTGGACAAAGACCCCTTTCCAGTCTGGATAGTTAGCTATCACCCCCACCCCATTTTCAACCAAGGACTTGGACTCTGCTTCTCTTCCCTACCTGGACCCTTCCACTGAGTCTCTTTCTCTTGCTGCCATTGTGAGTGCTTGTGTGCATGTGAGTGTGTGAGCCAATAACTTCATGGAGCTGTGTAGTGTGCTGTCTGTTTAATAAAACTGTTATTTGGACCCCTGAGTTGGGTTTGCTTTACTACAGTCCGGCCCTGCTCCAATCTCTGCTCCTCACCCCTCTAACTTCTGTCTCATTTCTCCCTCTCCTGCTTCTGGGCTCACCGCCACCTCAAACACCTGTCCTGAGCTCCTCTCTGCCTGCAAATCCCCTGTTTCTGTGCCACTGTCTTATCCCCACTGCCTTTTCCCCTGAGCTCCCAGGTTTCTGCCTCAGTTTCTTTCCTGGCTGTCTCCTCCTTGCCACCACTTATCTGCCCCCACCCCCCAATATCTCAGCTGTCTTCCTCAGTTTCCATCCCCAAGCTCCCAGGTTTCTGTCTCTCTCTCTTTCTTGGCTGTCTCCTCCTTGCCACCAGGCTTTTTTCCCTTGCACCGGTGACCTTGAGTAACTTTGGGGCCACTTGATCTTAAGTAAACCCAAGCCTTAGTTCCTTAGCCAGCTTCTCTCTAGTCTACCGGTTCTAATTGCAGTTCTGGCAACTTTCACTCCCTACACTTTAACTCTCTCTTTCTCACCTTAACCTTCCCCCAGGTACCCTAAACACACACATGCATACCATACCATCCAAGTTAGGAACTTACTTGTGTGTATGTGTAGGTGGGTTGTATGTGTGTGAACTGGTGAGTGAGTGAGTGAGTGTGTGTGTGTGTGTGTCATTGTGTGCATGATATACAAATTAGTGACCTCTATATGTACTGAGTGTGCGGGTAAGAACAATTGATTTCTGTCTGACTTTTGGGGTGTATAGTGTATGTGCTTGAATTGGTGATAGATATGCATGTGCCTAGGCTGGTTTGGATGTGTATGTGCCTGAGCTGGTAGTGTGTTTGTGGGTATGAACCAAATTGATTTGTGTGTTTGTATATGTGCAATTGTATCACACCCTCCTGTCTAACAGTGCAATATTGAGATCCTGAGAGTTGGCCTGACCTCACAGGGCAGCATATATTACTCTATGATGTATATTTTTCCAAACTCACCTGCTGTACAAAACTGTGATTTCACTCCACTCAGAAACAACATAGTTCCCATCAACTTGTTTTGCAGGCTCTAATGCTACTGCATATTCTGTTCTTGGGCTCAAGAATCAGTGTCCACAGACAGTCATTGGTAGGGGAACACATTTTGCCACCAGTTTAATGGGTACATCCTGATGGGATTAAAAAACAAAAAATCAGATCAGTCAGCTAGCAAAAAATAGATTCAGAACATCATGTAAGTTAAGGTAATTTTGAAAGTAAGTTTCTATAACCCTTTTTATTCCTCTTATATGTAAATCCTATTTAAATAGGGTGCATTTTTCACCAGTGTCCCAATTAAGTTAACATTGATGGAATAAAATGATAGTATTAAGTACATCACAGAATATACGGAGAGGATGAATTTGAGGGCAGGTGGGCAGGATATACTCTGATCACAGTAAATGATACTGATAAGAAAATGCTAAGGCTGTTAAAAAGTATGAAAGTTAAACAGGTCTGGGACTCTTCTCAAAATCTTAATATAATTCCAATGACTTCAATGGAATTCCTTCTGGTCTACATCAATGCAAGGGGGTAGCCAATAATTAATTTCAAGACAAATTAAGATAGAGAATCTTAACTAGTTCAAAAAATGATTCTGCATGTGTTAAAATAATCACAACCACTTTTCGTAAAAATAGCCCATCTATGATGAGCTGACTTTGGACTTTATGTCTATCAAAGAGTTCTTCTGTGTTTTATTATTCCCATTCGCTTACATTGTTTTATTTTGTTTTTCTGTGTCAGTGCTTCAGACAACATCATGCTGACGAGAAAGATACAGGTTCTCTCTCACAGCTAGGGAAGTTGCTCACAAGATGCTGAAATGCTTGATCTCCACAACATCAAGGACAACAATCTAGCTCTCAGGAGGCAGATGACATGCAATATTTTCTTGCCTGTGCAGTGCAGGAAACAGAGCTAATTTTTGCAACCTACAAAATTCTGGAGAAAATAGTAATCCCCTTAGAAAAGGCTTTATATGAAAATCCTATTCTTGAGAACTAGATGTTCAAAAGTATTAAGAAGCAGGTTTTCAGTAAAACTAAATGGCCAGTATAAGATTACAATCATATTAATCCATCTCAAACTGTGTGATACTGGAATAAAACTCTATTTGGGAATAGCCAAGTAATGTTAGAATGTGTTATTGTAGACTGCAGAACTGCATTCTAAGCCATGGCAGTAATTGTAGCAACTGCAACATGTAATTACTTCGCACCACTATTTGATGATGATGGGTCTCCTTTTGCCTCTTACCTAAAATATATGCTTGTTGTTTGGAAGCATACATAAAGAGCATTTGAAGTTGTATGAGACAATTCTGTCATTTTTCCTTCTAGATAACTTAAATTTTCTGACTGGTATATTCCAGAGTTTGGCAACTTTTGGCCACTGGGGGCCATTGCTTGCAAACCAGGCCCCACCACAGGCTGCAAATTTCTACATGTACTTATGCCATGGGCCATATCTAATTTCTATAGGATGGCTCTGGCCTGTGGATTGTAGGTGGTTGACCCCTAGTGTATTCAACTGCTGTCCAAGGCTCCATATTGACCTCTACTTTTCTAATATTTTGATTATGGCCCTTAAACTTTCTAAGTAATCAACAGTATGGCATGGGTAGGGAGAAGGGTGTTGAGTTAGGGCTGTGTAGATACAGCCCTCATTCACCCTCCATCCACTGGATGCCTGCTACTTATCCCAGACACCCATCACTGCCTCTTGTCCCTGGTCCCACTGTAGCTGCTGCTGGCCATGCAGATCCAGGCTGGGAGGTGTCCCATTGTCTGTATCTGACCTTTGGCATGGGTTACTTTGACACCCCTGACAAGCACTAGGAAACTAATCTACAGTTTAAAACAAGGGTGGGCAATTATTTTGGCTAGAGGGCTTAATGACTTTTGGTGAGCTGTCGAGGGCCACAGTGGTACCCTGCCCCCTGGTGCCCCCTGGCTGCCATATTGGGACTGGAAGTCCTGCCCCTAACCCCTGACCTTTGCCACTGGAAGTCCTTCCCTTGGCCCCAGAAATATTCCTTTTGGGAGGGGTCTGCCATCTTGGAACTGGAAAAAAACAAATCATACACTAAAAATCAAACATCTACTATAATATTTAAATTTTATTTCAAAAAATATTTTGACCTGATATATGTGTGTTTGTGTAGTGTATATAGAGGTGACTGCATAATAACTCAAAATCAAGACTTACTCTTGTATATTGTGTGTGGGGAGCTGTGGGTGTGGGGTTTGTGGAAGGATGTGGAGGGGTATATGTGGGTTGGTGGGTGGGTGTGAGGGGTGTGCATGTGTGGAGGGTATGGGGTTTGTGGAGGGATAGGGTTTGTGAGGGGATGTGGGGGAGATGGCCCCCAGATGCTTAACAGCAGGCAGGGACCCCCCCCCGCAGTGCATGGCTCTGGTGCATGGTTCCAGAGCATAGTTCTAGAGCTGCATGTGGTGATATGGAGCTAGCCTGGCCTGGTCCCAGATGGAGTGCCAGGAGCCACACTTGGCAGCACAGAGCCCGCCCAGCCTGGCCCAGTGGCATGGGACCTCTGAAAAGCCACACCTCCCACTGGCTTTCAGAGGGGCAGCCACAGGCCAGTAATAATTGTCTTCTGGAGGGGCCCCACAGGCTGAATAGAATGACCTGGTGGGCCAGGTCCAGCCTGGCAGCTATATGTTGCCTGTCAATAGTTTAAAGCCTCCATTGTTGGGAAAATGTCCTTTTTGCAGTTTCATCTTTAATTTCTCAGAAAAACACTTTTTGTTTCACTCTAAGAAAATCATCTCCTTACCAGACATACACAGCAGATGTGCATATATGCCTCCCTCACATAGCTGTCATTTTAAAATTCAGGTCTAGGGTAGTCTTTCAAATGGACTACACCCATACACTTACTCCCATGATCATGATCTTATTTAGCACATTCATGTCTTTCTTTTCAGTCATTTATTTCCTCTCTTTACTTCTTATTACTGTTCAGATCCCTTCTGATTTGGTAGTATATTTTCCAAAATTCCAATTCAGAAATATACACAATATTCATGTGCAGCTACAGATAAAGGATTTTACCCTGCTTCGTCTATGACATGATATTTGCACTGCAAGCTCATATCTAATTTTCTATCTACTATATCCCTTTGGTCTTCATGGGAATTTCTAGTTTCCCACTATCTCCATCCTATTCAATATCTATGTTTATTTTCCCTTACATAGCTGGCATATTTCCAGTTTGATTCTCATTTTTGCATTACTTGTCCATTTTCATATATGTCAGTTCCTTCAAATATTTCTGTCTCTTGGGTACTATGCATGACCCAATCTACTATCATCTCCAGAATTAAAAACTGCACTTTCAGTTCTTCTTTTGTAATCCTTATCAAAGATGCTAAAATGGAATCCCATGCTGTATTCTGAAGCATCTCACTGGTTCATTTCACAATATGAGGCACTGGCTTGTGTCCTTATCCTTAATCCTTTGTTCACTGCCCTTCAGCTAGTTTTCAATCCACTGTGACAAGACTATTGTCCAACTAGAATTGATTTTTCAAATAAATTTAATGAGTCTATCAGATGCTTAACAAAAGTTTGGTCATATTACATATGAATACTCCAAATAGTGACCTAATATCCTATTTAACCATATGGAACAATAGCTCTTTTTTTTGTTTTGCCTTTAGTATATCAACCTAGGAATTTTGTTTTCAGTATCTTTAGTCAGATTACTTATAAATAGTGGGTGAAATACAATCTGCTACAAAGGACTGGCACGAGGCCTATATGCTTGTTAACCAGAATCAGCCAGCACCTACCCATTTAACTGGTGCACAGGCAATATGGTTAGCAGAGGTCTGACAACTTGTGCAAAAGATACCACACTTGTAATTTGCCATTGAAGGATTCCTTTTGTCACCTGCTCTTTAGACAGCTTTTTTTATCCAGCACCTGATTTTCTCTTGAATGCTGCTTAGTTGTCCATTCTTCTCATACTGGCAGTAAGAAATGAATTACTATATTTTCTCTCCTACAATATGTACCCAAATATAATACACACTTGTTTTAGGAAGGAGGAATAGAGGGGAAAAAGCCTTTTCCTTGAAAATACAAAGTAATTTAATATAACAAATTATAAAAAGTGGTAATCTTTACAAAGAATAAGTTATAAAATGCAAAAAAACACACATAAGCTTTGTGCATACCTCATCCCTAATTGCAATATTGTGGCATGTAGCCAGCAATGCAAAGGGTTGGGAGAGCCTATCACTGCTCCATTAGCATCCTAGCAGCTGCTGGTGTTTGACTGCTAGCTACACACCACAATATTGCAATAAGGAATGTGAGGCATTTGTAAAGCCCCTATGTGGTGACCTGGGCAGAGTGAGAGGGAGAAGGGAAGGGGTGGAATACATATTATGTGACTGCTGGAGGAAGAGCCTGTGGCAGCCTGGCCAAGGACAGACAGCCTGCTCTCTGACCCAGCCTGCTGTGAGCTAGCTACAACTCCAGCTGGGGACAGACAGAGTCTTGTGTTGTAGGATCCCCCTGGGGGTGCCTAGGGCTAGTCACCACTCTCCGTCTTGGCTGGCAGCTAAATGGCATTGCTGTATTTCATCACAAATAACGTGCAACTAGATTTCTAGCAACTTGGTGTTTTTGGAAAAAAGGTGTGGGTTATATGCAAGAAAATACGGTACAAAAGGGATACAAGCATGTTCATGCTGCTGCAGCACAGGAAAGAACAAAGGCCTACGTCCTTCCATGAAACTAGTGACCGTGTATTCCAGACCCCCCACTGCTTTCTACAAAAGTCTGAGTAATGTATTTAATAGGTAATGGTCCAGTGATTCTTGACCTTTCTAATCAGAAGCTGAAGAAATCATTTATCTTTGTGCTGTTCACACATTGAATATAAGGCTTTAGTTCTGAAAAATCCAGAATAAACATGAAATGCCAGCTTCATTGAGATCAATTGGAGAACCAAAAGATTAATGCTTTATGCTTCTATTCACAGGCTTATCTCTCTCTGCCATATCCAGAGTTAAATTTCAAGTTAAATTGTCTAATCAATTTTAAAGCAGCCATGATAGTGACTATTGCAGCTGAAACGAAATGCTGGCAACTAAAAAACAAATAGATTTTTATTTATAACACAGTCACACATAATTACATGTACACACACACACACACAAACACACACACACACACACGCGCGTACGCGCGCGCACACACACACACACACACACACACTTAATTCAGTATCCTCCCAGTTACATAAATGTTATCTATCAGTTACATAAATTAGCTGAGTGAAAAATAAAGGAAATGGAGACGTTGGCTCTTCCTCTACTCTCCATCTCCATCTCTGTCTTATCTCCCTCTTGGTCTCTGTCTTTGTCTCCATCTACACCTCCTTCTCTATCTCTGGCTAAATACTGTCCATGTCCCTGTCTTCATCTCATCTCCATCTTCATATCCATCTCATCCCCATCTCAGTCTCTATCTTCATCTCCTACTCGGTGTCCGTCTTCATGTCTGTCTCATCTCAGTCTCCATTTCCATTTCTGTTTCCATCTCATCTCCAGCTCTGTCTCCATCATGTCTCTGTCTCTGTCTTCATCTCCATCTCCTTCTCAACTCCATCTCAGTCTCCATCTTGTCTCCGTCTCCATTTTGTCTTAGTCTATGTCTCTGTCTCTGTCTCCATCTCTTTCTTATCTCTGTCTCCCTCTCCATCTTCATTCCCATCTTGTCTCCATCTCCGTCTCAGTCTCGTCTCCTTCTCCATCTACTGCTCCATCTCTGTCTCCATCTCAACTCCTTCTTCATCATCTGTCTCCATCTCAGACTCCATCTTCACCTCTTCCCTGCCTCTGTCTCATCTCCCTCTCTGTACCCAACTCAGTCTCTGTCTCTGACTCATTCTTTGCCTCCATTTAATTTCTGTCTCCATCTCATCTCTGGTTCCATCTGTCTCTCCATCTGCATCTCCATCTCCATCGCATCTTTGTCTCCTCCTCCATCTCCATCTCTCTATCTCCATCTCTGTCTCCATCACAATCCCATCTCCATGTCTACCTCAGTCTCCATCTTCTCTTCAGCCCCATCTCTATCTCATCTCTGTCTCCATCTCCATCTTCATCTCTTTCTCGTCTCTGTCTCCATGCCTGTCACCATCTCATCTCTATTTCCATTTTCCATCTCTGTCTCATCTCCATCTCCTTCTCTGTGTTGTCTCTATCTCTGTCTCTTTCTCTGTCTCCATCTTCATCTCCATCTTCATCCCCATCTCATCTTGATCTCTGTCTCCAACTCCATCTTGTCTCCATCTTGATTTCCATCTCAGTCTCCATTTCTGATTCGGTGAAGGTTTCCATGTCCATCTCATCTCCAGTCTCAGTCTTGGTCTCTGCCTCATCTCCAGCTCCACCTCCGTCTCCGTCTCCATCTCATCTCCATCTCAGTCTCAGTCTCAGTCTTGGTCTCTGCCTCATCTCCAGCTCCACCTCCGTCTCCGTCTCCATCTCATCTCCATCTCAGACTCAAGTCTCCATCTTCACCTCTTCTCCATCTCTGTCTTATCTCTGTCTCTGTCTCCAACTCGGTCCTTGTCTCTGACTCATTCTTAGTCTCTCTGTCATGTCTGTCTCCATCTCGTCTCTGGTTCCATCTCCCTCTCCTTCTCCATGTCCATCTCCATCTCTGTCTCTGTCTCCTACTTGGTCTTTTTTATAGATTTCATAGATTTTAGTGTTGAAAGGGACCTGTTAGATCATTGAGTCCAACCCCCTGACCTGGGCAGTGACCCCCTGCCCTGGGCAGGAAAGACTGCTGGGGTCAGATGACCCCAGCCAGGTGTTTGTCAAATCTCCTCTTAAATATCTCCTTCAGTTTGTAGCCATTGTTTCCAGTTACCCTGATGGATGCCCTGGTAAACATTGTATCCCCTATTTCCTGCTGTCCCCGCCCCCCCCGATTAATTTGTAGATGGCCGCAAGATCACTTCTCAGCCTTCTCCTGCAGAGGCTGAATAGGTTCATGTCCCTCAATCAGTCCTCATAGGACTTTTTCTGTAGACCTCTAACCAGATGGGTGGCTCTCCTCTGAACCCTTTCCAGGTTATCTACATCCCTCCTGAAGTGCAGTGCCCAAAACTGGACACAGTACTCCAGCTGTGGCCTGACCAATGCCACATAGAGGGGAAGTATCACCTCCCTAGATCCATTTGTGATGCAGCTACTTATGCAAG
>NW_005842902.1:77098-85804 GCF_000455745.1 Alligator sinensis | reverse complement strand
TGGTTTGCTTTAATTATTACTTCATCACATTGGTGACTCATATTTATTTTGGAGTCAACTACGACTTCCGAGATCCCTTTCCACAGTTGTGCTACTTAGAATGGTGCCTCCCAGGCTATAGAAGTGTTAATGATTCTTCATCTCTAGGTGCAACACATGACACTTATCTTTATTAAACCCCCCACTTCCACAGCCTGTTCAAATCTGCCTGGATTCACTCCCTGCCCTCTAGCTTGTTTACCTCACCCCATACTTTGGTGTTGTCTGCAAACTTGGACAGAGTGCTTTCTACTCCCTCATCCAAGTCACTAATGAAGATATTGAACAGTACCAGGACAGAGACTTGGGGGACTCTGCTGCCTACATTTCTCGAGTTAGAACCCGACCCATCCCCCACCACTCTCTGAGTGTGTCCCATAAGCCAATTTTCCACCCACTGCACTGTGTAATAATCTACATTACAACTGTTTAGTTTATTTACAAGAATTTGGTGTGACACTATGTCAAAATCTTTTAAAAATCTAAGTAAATAACATCTACCTCTATTCCTTCATCCAAGCATTTTGTGACCCAGTCATAAAAAAGAAACCAGGTTAGTTAGGCAGGATCTGCCTGCTATGAACCCATGCTGGTTGCCCCTTAGCATTATTTTACCTTCTGGTCCCCCACAAATGTGATCCTTAACAATTTTCTTAAAGGTCTTGCCAAGGATAGGTGTGAGGCTAACCTGCCTATAGTTACCTGGTTCCACCTTCCTCCCCTTCTTGAAAATAGGGACCACATTGGCCCTTTTCCAATCCTCTGGGTCCTGTCCTGAGCACCAAGAGTGCTCAAACAGTTGTGCCAGTGGATCCACTAGGACTCCAGTTAATTCCAATCAGGTCCTGTTGACTTAAATACATTCAACCCCTCCAGATGCCCCTTTACTAGTCAGCACTAACAGTTGGAGGTAATCTTGCGATTACCTAAAGTCCCAATGGAATGCATGTTTGTATTCGTGTCCAGGAACACAGATGCAAAGAAATCATTTAGAAGCTCTGCTTTGGCCATCCTATCTATTACCAGTTGCCCTAGTCCATGTTGAAGGGGCCCTATGTTACTCGTGTCCCTCTTTCTCCCTTCTTGTTTCATTCTCCATTTCTATCTCTGTCTCCCTCTCATCTCCATCTACATCTATGTCTTGTCTTCTTCTTGGACTCCATCTCTGTCCCTATCTCCATCTCCATCTACACCTCCTTCTCCATCTCTGACTCATTCTCTGTCTATGTCCCCATCTTCATCTTGGCTCTGTCTTCATCTCTGTTTCATCTCCACCTCCATCTCTAACTTGGCCTCCATCTCTAACTCATTTTTCATCTCGGTGTCATCTTTGTCTCTGTCTCCTATCTCCATCTCTTCTTATCTCCCTCTTGGTCTCCCTCTCTGTCTTAGTCTCCGTCTCTGTCTATGCCTCCTTCTCCATCTCTTACTAAACACTGTTTATGTCCCCATCTTCATCTCCATCTCATCACCATCTCAGTCTCCATCTCTGTCTCCATCTCCATCTCCTACTCAGTCTCCATCTCCATGTCTGTCTCATCTCAGTCTCTGCTTCCATCTCTGTTTCCATCTCATTCTCCATCACTGTCCCTGTCTCCATCTCATCTCTGGCTTCATGTCCATCATGTCTCAGTCTCTGTTACCATCTCTGTTTCTGTCTCCATCTCTGTCACCATCCTGTCTCTGTGTCCAATATGGTCTCCACCTTCAGTTCATCCCTGTATCTCTCTCCCTCTCTGCCTCAATCTTTGTCTCTGTCTCCTACTCAGTCACTGTCTCTGTTTCCATGTCCCCTCCTTCTTCGTCTCCATCTCCATCTTGTCTCCATCTCCATTTCAGTCACTGTCTCATCACCCTCTAAGTCTCCATCTCTGTCGTTTTCTCTTTCTCTACCCAGTCTCTGTCTCCATCTCCACCTCATCACTATTTCCATCTCTGTCTCTGTCTCCCTCTCCATATCCATCTCTGTCTCATCTCCTGCTCCATCTTGTCTCCCTCTTCATCTCTGTCTCTGTCTCCATCTCCTTCTCATCCTTGTCTCCGTCTCTGTCTCTGTCTTCATCTCATCTCCGTCTCCATCTCCATCTCCATCTCAGTCAGTGTCTCCATCTCTCTCTCTCTCTGCACCTAGTCTCCATCCCATCTCCATCGCCTTCTGTGTCTCCATATCTGTCTCCTTCTGCACCTAGTCTCCATCCCCTCTCCATCTCCATCCCATCTCTGTCTCTGCCTTAATCTCCATCTCCTTCTCCTCTCTGTCTCTGTGTCCATCTCTGTCTCCGCCTCCATCTCATCTCCGCCTCCATCTCATCTCCATCTTCATCTCCATCCCATCTCCATCTCAATCTCTCTCTCTACCTCCTACTCAGTCTCAGTCACTGTCTCCATCACAGTCTGCACCTATCCTCTGTTTCCATCTCCAACCCATCTCCATCTGTCTCTGTTTTCATGTCCTCTCCTTCTCACATTCATATGTATGCACATACCCACATGACACACAAACACACACACTGTTACCTGTCAGCTCTGTCTTCCTGAGGGAGGCCTAACACCCAGCTTGCTGGACTTACAATGGACTTTTTCTATTTCCCCCCCAACACACACACACATACCTCATCTAACCAGAACGAAGCAGAAGAGAAGTTTAATAGGCATCTTGGGCTGTACATTCCCCAGTCCCACTATGGGAGGCCTATTTAAACTCGATTGACTAAAACTCGGTCACCAGGTTAGGCAATGCTGAGGCAAAAGACCGAGTCAGAGGGGGTATGGGCAACATTGAAACAATGGTTAAGGGTTACAACAGGTAAAAATACAAAACCCTGATGCTGCAAGCATACCTAAGCCATCTGAGAAGGAACAATGAGGTATCCCATCCAGTATATCTGCTCTTCATAAGAATTTCAAGCTCACTCCTAAGTGTCTGGTTACTCCTTAACCTTATGTTTTTCCTGGTTATTAAACAGTTTCTTGAAATGTTCAAAACCAGATAACCCCTTGTCAATAGAAAAGATAATTATTTACACAATTAAAAGAATGCTTTGAAGAAACTGAACTGAGGGTATAAAAATCTGTAAAAGCAGCAAGCAGTATGCTTCAAGAGGGAGAAATCTCTCTGACACCATCCGCTGTTGTTCTCAAGAAGCTGAAAGAAACAGATCGTCTCTTTCCATCGTCTGTTTAACCTTCAAGGATCATGCCGAGAATTTTACCTGTCAGCAAACAACCTGAGTGCATTGGAATGGTGAGATTCCAGCTATCTCTCTCTCTCTCTCTCTCTCTTTTTCTCTCTAGGCATAGCTTTCTAAACCTGAATTGTATTAGTTAAGCTTGAGCTAAGTTTCCCCAAATACTCAATAAAACCAGGGTAATATTGTAATTGTTTTTGTTTGTTTTCCCTTGCATGTCTATTACTACTAGTACCATTATACATTTCATATACTTAGTAATAAATAACTTTTATAGTCAAACTGGTGGTAACTGGGTCTATTTTTCCTTCTCTACTTCTCCTTCCCCACTTGCTCTGCAGCAACACTTCTTTTACCTAAGCCAAAGATCCCTGTGAAGCCCAGAAATACTGTGGGGTCTGCTAACCAAGAGGCTACCACTACTAGGACAGATTGGGATGTGCTGAGTTTGGGACGCATAAGGGGACATGCTGAGTTTGAGACACATAAAGGGATCAGCTTATACAGGCTGATTAACCCAGGTTGGCTCAGATGTGCCCTAATTAACTGAATGCTGGCCCATGAGGGTGTCAGCTGGACACCCAGCCAGATTCAGAAGTATTCTGTTCACTGTGTGCTTGTGTCTGACTGCATTTTATTGTTACCTTAATGAACTGATTCCTGGCATATGAGGGTGTCAGCCTGTCCGTGCTGATCAACCCAGCTGGGTCAGGCATGTCAGTGTGTTTATTTGATTGATTTGGTGACTAGAGGAACCCAGCCCCACTGAAACTGAGTCCTGCAAGTTAGCTCCATTGGGGGTGAGGACTTGCAGAAGGGAGAGAAACAACTCCATATAGAAACACAAGTAACACAAGCAGCCCATTGATAGAATTACAAAGAACTTAGAAACATATCCCTAATAAATGAGCACACTCCAAAGAGATGGGCAAATCTGGTAACAACACACACACACAAATTGAAAACCCTTGATGAACGGCCCTGTTGTTACCAAATTTGCCCATTACTTTGGGGTGTGCTCATTTATTAGGGATAGTTTCTAGGGTCTTGGTGATTCTGTCAATGTGCTGCTTGTGTTACTATACGGAGCTGTATTTCTCCCTTCTGCAAGCCCTCACCCCCAATGGAGCTATCTTGCAGGACTCAATCTCAATGGGACTGGGTTCCTCCAGTCACCAAATCAGTCATACACACAAACACACACAAATTAACGTGACACGCCTGACCTGGCCGGGCTGATCAGCATGGACAGGCTGACACCCTCATATGCCAAGAATCAGTTCATAAGAGCAACAATAAAATGCAGTCAAACACAAGCACACAGGTAAACAGAATCCCTCTGAATCCGGCTGGGTGTCCAGCTGACACCCTCATGGGCCAGCATTCAGTTCATAAGGGCACGTCTGAGTCAAACTGGGTCAATCAGCCTGTACAAGCTGATCCCCTTATGTGTTTCAAACTCAGCACGTCCCAATCTTTGGCCTCTTGATGAGCAGACCCCACAATAATTTGGGCTTCACAGGGATCTTTAGCATAGGTAAAAGAAGCGTTGCTGCAGAGCACGGGAGGAAAGAGAAGCAGAGAAGGAAAAATATACCCAATTACTACCAGTTTGACTATAAAAGTTATTTATTGCTAAGCATATGAAATATATAATAGTACTAGTAGTAATAGACATGCAAAAGAAAAACAAACACCAACAATGACAATACTACCCTGGTTTCACTAAGTATTTGGGGAAACTTAGCTCAAGCTTAACTGATACAGTTCAGGTTCAGAAGTTTATGCCTAGAAAGAAGACAGAGAACGCTGGGATCTCACCTAGTCCACGGTACTCAGGCTGCAAAGCTGACAGGCACAGTCCGTAGCACAATCCTTGAAGAGAGAGATGATCTGTTCTTCCAGCGTCCCAAGAACGACAGGGGATGGTGTCAGCACAGGGGTTTTCTTCTTCTCCTTCTTTCCTCCTGCTTCTACTTCTTTTCCTTCCTTTTCCTCTTCTAGCAGCACACACACTTACAGATTTTTATACCCTCAGTTCAGCTGCTTCGAAGCACCCTCAGTAGTGTAAATCATTGTCTTTTCTATTGACAAGGGGTTATCTGGTTTGGACCATCTCAGGAAACTGATTGATAATCAGGAAACACTTAAGATTAGGGAGTAACCCAAATACTTGGGAGCCAGCTTGAAATTCCTATGGGTGGCAGATATACTGATGGGATATCTCATGGTTTCTTCAGGAACAATAGATAGCTTGCAGCATCAGGATTTTGGATTTTTACTTGTTGTGCACAAGCCTCAGCTTAGCATGACTTTTCCAGATCTTACTATAGTCTTTTAACAGACTTAAAACAATTATTGGGGTGCTCATAACCTTTTGTGGAGAGGACTCCCACCAGTCGTCTCGGGAAAGATATGACAACACCTGGGATTAGGGCTCCAGCAGGCTGGATGCTGTGATGAACCCTTAACCATTGTTCAAATGTTGCCCATACCCCCTCTGACTCGGTCTCTTGCCTCAGCATTCCCTAACCCGGCAACCGAGTTTTAGTCAATCAAGTTTAAATAGGCCTCCCATAGTGGGACCGGGGAATGTACGGCCCGAGATGCCTATTAAACTTAGAGCTGTGTGTGTGTGTCTGGGGGGGGAAAAGTCCTTAGTAAATCCAGATTAGAACTGGTCTGATAAATGCTGAGCTGGGTGTGTGTGAACATGGGTTGATTAACATTGGAAGCACAGATTCCCCATCATGCAGCGCTCTCCTGCTTCTCTGGTCCCAGAATTCACTGTAGTCTCTGCTTCAGGCTTTCTGTTTTCCATCTCTCATGTAAATGAGACCTAGGGCAGTTGATTCACTCTTGTCACCCTTATCTGGTGAGGGTCTTAGGTGCGTCTCTCACTGCATCTTAATCAGTTTCGTTTAGGTGGTGGGGGGTGAGTCCTTTGTGAGTCAGACAGATTGCATCCTGTACCAGGGTTGCCCAAGAATACAGAGCTGAGACGTAACACTGTGCTATGCAAGAAGAGTCTGTAGGCAGCCCCAAACATCCCCCTTTCCTGTGCCCACCATGATGCTCAGCCCCAGAGGTAGACAACAAACCTCCAGGGCTGCTGGTTCCCTCACTGCTTGGACCTCAGCAGTCTCAGATGCCCCCAAATTTAAAAAGAAGAAGAAACCCCCCACTTTTGCTGCACCAAGTTCCCCATCCTGAGAGAGACACTGAATGTTCTCATGGAAGCATGGGCCTTACATCTGGGCCTCGGTGTCGGGTGCCTGAACATTCAAGCTCCAGAACCTTGCCACTAGTCCCATTGGTTGTAGTGCCCATGGCAGCTTGCTATATGTGGTGGTGGGAAAAAAATTGCCACACACCCACGTGGGGATCTGTGGACACACCCAGCCTTGAACTAATAACCTTCCAGCCAGGAATTCAGCATGCAAAACCCACAGCCAGACATCAAGACCAGTGCCAGAGCTTTCCCTGCTGTGTTGCCTACACCAGGACCACAACATACGTATGTGCACCACCACCCCAGACATAATAAAAAAAAAAATAAAAAAATCAAACCCTTGATGGATGGTTCTGTGCTTAATTTTGTTCAGATTATATATGGACTGGACACAACTTTCCAATCTCCCAGTTCAGACACTCTAGTACATTTACTGACTGATATAATCATCTTGATTCAAATGTTATTATCCCCAGTGAAGGATAAAACTATTTCAATTTACTATCTTGTAAAATTTGAGGGCTAACATATTGAAGATTTCTTGGGAAGGAATATCTATTACTAAGACAACTATTCATTCATTACAGCCACTATTTCTGGCCTGGTTGCTCCTTGCTCCAGATGAAGCCATTCAGATCAACCAGTCCTAGACAAGGCCCAGAGATCAGTTTTATTTCCCCTTCACAGTTTAAAGGCAGCCTTGAAGTAATAAGACTTTTCTGTGAATGGCAAGCTTGCTGAAAATTGCTGTTTGGAGAAAACTGAAACTTCTTGCTAAAATCATTTGAATTTGCCCACCAAAAAGGATAGTAAGAGACTGTAACAGGCTGCAGGCTTGCAGTCTGGAGCAATTAGGTCTGGACTGGTTAGGGCCTGGCTAGGGCTTAGACCCTAAGGGGCTGCAGCTGGATCAGGCAATCAGAAAATGAAGAGAAGTTGACTGGGTGGCTCAAAAATAAAAGAGGACAGGAAGAGGATGTGTAGGACAGGATCTGGATGTGGGCTTGGTGTGGAATGGCAGGTCTCCCTGGGGAAGAAATGTGACTAGAAGGCAAAAACTATTCTATGCTTGTGGGGGTTCATTGTGGACTGTGTATACTTTCTGTTGTGTCGATTAAGCTGGGGCTTTAAACTTTCATTGGATTGTTTATGTCTTCCACTTAGTTCTGCAGTGCAAAGGAACTGTGGGTGTTATTGCCTGTGTGGTGAAGCCCAGAGAGAGACTATGTTTGGGATGAGCCTGGTGGTGCCAGGTTAGCCAGGTGACCTGCTACAGGGACTTCAGTTAAGGTTTAAACATGTTGTTTAGGTCCTCATTATACAAAAACATGACTACTATTTTTAACTCAACAATCCCCAAAACAAAATGAAATTGTACTTTTTAGACAAAACAAACTTCTCTCTGTTTAATTAATTAATTAATTAATGTATTTATTTATTTTTTGTTTAGTCTGTTTTCTCCTGTGAATCCACTTCTAAACCCTCCTAGTCTGAGAACCAGTATCCAGTAAAGTGGATACTTTGACTTGAATATCGGCATAGCACAGCCCTTGTTTTTCCATAAACCTGTACTTCCATCTTTCCTTGTAAGCTTTTGAAATTCTTCCCCATAGCAAAGGACACATGTCTGGACAGTCTCCTGTTCACAGTGTCGTGGAAACACACGCAGCATACTTTTGGGTCAGGTCAGCAGAAGCTTTTATTCAAAAGAAACTACAGCTGTAGGGGGGATTCCAAAGTGACATGGATTTCCCAAGCACTTGGAAGGGGTCCCCCCCCAAGAGCAAAATCAGGAGGCTTATATACTTTTTAACAGTTGCTTACAACTCACGTGATCATATAGTGAAATTAGCATGAAAAGCAGCTATAATGTTACTTTATTATTTCTTTGCTGTAATCAGGATGGGAACTAATGGGGGAGGCGAGGTTAGTTCACAAACCTCCTTCTTGCACCTGCAAATCAGAGTTGTACATACTTTTTGCTATCTTCAAGGCCGCGGTGAGCGAAGCAGTTGCAGAGGAGTTACAAAGAACAAACACTTTCTCTTATCTGTTCTACTATACAGAGCCAGCAATTCTCCACAAAGCGGTTATGTCATCTTATAACTAAAATAGTCAAAGTTTAAGGCATATATTTTTTCTGATTCCACAGTCCCCCCCCTTTGAGACTATTTAGTCTCACTTTAGCCTTAAATTTTTATTCTCATGAGCCCCTCTATTTCATCATGCAGCCTTTCATGTTTTCTT
>NW_005842902.1:61110-72511 GCF_000455745.1 Alligator sinensis | reverse complement strand
TGGCTTGGCAGGGTTCAAGATGATACGCACTGGTTCAGCACTCAGCATGTGCCCCACTTCATTTGCATGGGTGGACCACAGCTGTGGAGGTACTCGTGCCAACAGTTCCTCTTGCAAGTAGGAAGTGTCAGGTTCAGAGTACTCCTGGGTTAGCAAAGCCACAAGCTCAGTTTCCCTATGTTCTGGTACCTCAAGGTAAACACCATCTGGGCTACAATAAATCACGCATCCCAGTTTACACAACAAATCCTTACCAAGAAGGTTGACAGGTGCACAGGGGCTAAGAAGAAAGGCATGATTTTCAGACAAAGGGCCAATAGAGATGGAGACAGGTTCAGAGACGGGATGTGGGATAGGTTGTCCGCCTATACCGACAGCATTTATAGTTTCAGGAGAATAAGGTAGAAAAGGAAACTCAGCAGCCTTTAGCGTGGAGCGGGATGCTCCGGTGTCGACAAGACAGGAGACAGGTTTACCAGAAATAAGGCATTCAACAAACGGACCAGATTGGTCAGTAGCAAGCAAAGGAGCGATGATGTCACTGTCCCTCAGGCTGTCCTATTCAACACTGGGAAAATTGACAGGAAGTGGAGGTGGGGGCAGGGACTGGGGTCTGGGTCCTTGGCCGGGGCGCTTGGGGCATTCTGATTTCCAATGTCCTTCTTGCTTGCAATAATGACATTGGTTCCCATAGCCTGGGTTTTGTGGGCTCAAGGATCTATCTCTTCCCCTGAATCTACCCGGGCCTCCCCTTCCCCGTCCTCGTCCCCTTCCTCTACCTGGACCCTGCAACTGAGAAATCTGTAAGGCCATTAACTTAAACTCGGCATTGTCTTTAGACCGTTCCAATTTGTTATGAAAATGGTTAGCCGCAGCAAGGACTTCAGTCAAATCTTTAGTTTCCCAGCCAATAATTACTGTTTGAATTTTCTCAGCAATTTTAGGGTTAAGTCCCTGGATGAATGCTGCCACTATTGCTTGTTTAGCATTTCCGACTGGGTTATCCATTCCTGAGTATCGTTCAAATGCCTGTTTGAGGCGTTCCAAATAGTCACTGGGGTGTTCATTTTTGTTTTGTTTACAGGTATTTATTTTGGTCCAGTCTGCCTTTTTTGGGCAAATTGTGAGAACTGCCTGAACCAAAGCATTTCTCTTGTCAATAAAGTCTTGGCCAATCCCTGGGTTTTGATCTGGCCAAGTACAGGCAGCATACAGACGTAGCATAGTTTCCTTGGGCAAAATCGATCGCATGAGCTGATTAATGTCAGCCCATGTTGGATTATAACAATTTATAACAGTCTGCAATTCTTCCTGAAATTTTTCTGGGTCTTCCCTGATTTTGGGGAATTTTTGAGTTAAATTGTAGAGATCACCTGGAGTCCAGGGTGCATGCACGGTTACTATATTTTGTCCATCGGTGCCAATGCCTGGCATTTGTCTTAGGGGGTAAACTTGTGCAGCTCGGGATCTAAGATTGATGGGAGATCTTTCCATGCCTATTCCCATTCTTCTAAATACACCTGTGGTGGGTTGTGACCCAGGAGTAAATTGCCACACTGGTGATGATTGAGTGGCAGATATGGTGGATGAGTCCAGACTATTAAGCTCCGTGGATGGATTTACTGAAGGAGCTTCAGCTAATGAGTTAATAGCCTGGGCTGCAGCCTGATGTTGAACCGGTTGTTGCTGATGTGGGAGTCCCAGGAGAGCAGGGTTCGAACAAAGGTCAAGGATATCCTCTGCTGGCTCCGGTGGTGGGGGCGCCCCGGGCAATGCTGGATACATCGGAGCGGTGGCCGGCGTGTAATTTGGGGGAGCAGCCAATTTCTCCCGAACAGCTTGTAACTGCTGTTTTAATTTTTCTTGAGAGTCTTTTAGGCTCCTAGTTTGAGATTCTGTCCGCCTTTTGGACATTTCATCATACCAATAAAAGAACGCGTCCCACTGGTTTTGTGGTGTTTTGGATCCACGGGACTCTAAAGCCCCTCTTAAGTGCACTATTTTATCCTGATCAAATGTTCCTTCTTGTGGAAAATGCTTCACAGGATCATCCCTAGTATACCAGTTCCACTTATCCAGGTACTTGCAAGCCTCGGGAGAATAGTGTGTGTACATAAAGTACGCCGGAGTCCCCTTAGGGGGGACGGGAACTTGTTTAGACTGACTCGTTCCCATTTTCAGTCACACAGGGAGACGTAGGAGAGGCTTATTTAGGATGTCCGGGCCGCTCAGTGCCTTGCCCCGCAGTTTTTCACTGCCCAGACAAAAGGCTTCTGACCCGACACCGGCTCATAAAATGGAAATGGGAAGGGAAACACAAGAGGAATCCTTTCACTCCTGCTCTCGGCAGAAGCTACTGGGACAAGGGGTTTGGAAAAGACAAAATCACTCAGACGCCCTGTCCACTGGGTCACGAGGTTTCAGCTGGGCCCCCTTGCTTTCGACGCTACCTTTTTTAGGCAGAATCGGGGCGGCTAGACCCAGCCTTAGTCCCAGACCTGGTCAGTGGCTCATTTTTCTAAATGCACACACACACATTTATTCAATCACTGGGAAGCCCTGTCCACTGGGTCACGAGGTTCCAGTTGGGCCCCCTTGCTTTCAAAACTGCCCTGTCAGGCAGAATTGGGGCGGCTGAACCCAACCGTAGTCTCAGACCTGGTCAGTGGCTCATATTTCTAAATACACACACATGCACATTCATTCAGTCAGCCAGACCTCCTCCCCCACACCGCCTTAGTTAATTAACGACAAGCCCGATGTGCTGTAGGATGAAGGTGCTTCATACAGTTTCTCCCTAAATAAAACGTACGTTACCAGACACAAAATGGGATCCTTTACCAGACAGAAAATTTTAGCCGGCAGTAAGGTTCAGACTGACCTGTTTTAACAAGGTTCAGATCCAGTTACCATGGCCAAGTTGGGAGCCTACAGGCAGTCCTCCTCCGAAACCCCAATAGAGATTTTGAATTAGGTCTCTTACCTCTCAAGTTTGGCGCCTCGGGGTTCGGGGGGGGGCAGTCTGCGGTCCTCCTTTCTCAGCCTGTGTTCTGGATCCGGGTCACGGCACCAGGAATTGTCGTGGAACAACATAAAAGAAACTACAGCTGTAGGGGGGATTCCAAAGTGACATGGATTTCCCATGCACTTGGAAGGGGTCTCCCCCCAAGAGCAAAATCAGGAGGCTTATATACTTTTTAACAGTTGCTTACAACTCACGTGATCATATAGTGAAATTAGCATGAAAAGCGGCTATAATGTTACTTTATTATTTCTTTGCTGTAATCAGGATGGGAACTAATGGGGGAGGCGAGGTTAGTTCACAAACCTCCTTCTTGCACCTGCAAATCAGAGTTGTACATACTTTTTGCTATCTTCAAGGCCGCGGTGAGCGAAGCAGTTGCAGAGGAGTTACAAAGAACAAACACTTTCTCTTATCTGTTCTACTATACAGAGCCAGCAATTCTCCACAAAGCGGTTATGTCATCTTATAACTAAAATAGTCAAAGTTTAAGGCATATATTTTTTCTGATTCCACAACAGCATATGCTTTTCCTCCTTGTATGCCAAACAGTAATGCTCCTTGGATGCTCACTTCCTCCCCCCAAACAGTCTCTAACATTTAGAATTCACTCTGGAACTAAGCTTGGCTTTCAAACATATCCCATTACAAGCTGTTGGGAGCCAGGAAGGCTTACTGTTCCTTCATTGTTCCTTCACAAACGTCCCCATCCACTGGTCTTTTAATGCTCGCTTTTGCTAAAGTCTTGGTTTGTGTTTGCTTTCCTTTAGTGAATTTAATTCCCATATTCACAGAGGGAATCATGAGGTAACCTGCTTTTAAAAGGGATAAACCAAAGAACCCAAACTACAGAACTCCTTTCCTAAACAATTCTAATATAATAAAGGGTTTGGTTTGTCTGTCCATAACACTTTTGCTCAAGTGCGCATGCACTGCTGAGGTAGTATTACCATACATCTGGGTTTCCCCAGATGTGTCCCTCTTCTTTTTAAGCCCTCTGATTGCTGTTCAGGTGGGGGTTAAGTCTTCCCAGATGTTTTGGACTTCAATTTTCTCCCCCTGGTGGGAGCAGAGGGAGGATGATCCGGGGCAGCAGAGAGAACACAGACCTGCCTGCAGCTGCAGAGGTGGCAGACACATGTGGTGCTCCTGCTGCCTCTCTCTGCTCCCACCCCCAGAGCACAGAAAAATCCTGGACATTTGCTGAGGCAGAGGGAATGGGGGCTGCAGCTGCAATGGGGCAGGGGGGAGGGAAGGGTTGCCTACAGCAGATGAAAGGGGTGTGGGGGGCAGCACAGGTGCTGGTGCTAATACTCAGAGGAGTTCAGAAGCCACGAGCCCCTGCCTGGGGAGGGGGCCATAGCCCACAGGGCACTGCAGCTCTATCCCAGGGTGGGGGTGCTACAAGCTTCCCCTGTTCTTCCCTCAGCCCACTCCACTGCCACCTGGATGAATCAGAGCCACTGTGCTGCAGCCTGGGCAGGATGGGGACAGCTGGCCCTGTCCATATTGCCTGGCCGTATGCTCTGGCTCAGAAGATGGCAGAGCTGCTGGTGTCACAATCCTGATGAAATCCTGCTCTCTGCAGCACAAACAGATAGTTGCAGGCAGATTGTTATAAGCCACCCTGGAGACAAAGGGCACTGCTTTTGAACTGCTGACAGTGTATGCATCGGCCAGTAAAGAGGCCAGGTGTACTTTCCTGGAAAATGTGGTCATCATGATGTCTGCCGGCTGGCTGGTGATGATCACAAGGTACTTCCACTGCATCAGCAGCAAGGAAGACCGGGTCAGCAGAGAAACAAGAACAGGCATGGACAGGTCCTCCAGGGAGCTGAAATGGGTTTTCTATGATCACAGCCTGGTGGATGTAGTAAAGGTGCCCAAGGATGGGGGGGACACTTCATCCAAGTGGACCCCTGAGGCAACACCAAATCCAAGATGGTGCTATGGTTTCTAATTTATGCCTTTTAATTTTTGCACAGCTTGTTAAAGTTAAGGGCAAACACAAATGCTCTACTCCAATTTTTTTTCTTGTAAGAGTTGGATCGGAGTACATAAACATACTTAGGGTCTATTTCTTTGCTTATTTGAACTTCCGCCACCTAATCTAGTGCTGTATAAGAAGTTTGCTTCTTGTTCTCTTGTTGGCTAAGATCAAATATAGGGGTCAGTTCTTACCGGAGAAGAGGACCTGTGCGGTCTCCCACAGTGTCACAGCAGTAGGGAGAGCAATCTCAGTTTTGGACTCGAGGTGTCTGAGGACAGCCAGGAAGCCATAAACATGGAGAGCTATGCTGTGGTTGAGATGGGCAGTGGTCTCAGGAGGAGTAACAGCCCCCAGAAGACAACCAGGTGCAAAAGTGAGGGGCTACTCCATCGAATGCAAGGTAGGCTGTGTTAAAATGCTTCTGAGCAAACTCCAGACCTACAACCAGAGATCGGTAGTAGAGGATGCAGCTGAAGACACCTGGCAGAGACACTTGGCACAAGATTTTTTCCAACCTCCCCCAGTGGAGAAGCAGATTGCGACAGCAAAGAGGATGCAGAGACAACAGGACAAAAAGATGGCCACAGTGACAAGAGCACTGAGTCCTCCAGTGGGAGCTGGAGTGACAGCAACACAGACAGGGAGTGAACTAAGCATGTAACCCCATCATTGGAGTGGGGATAAAGGGATTGTGGGTGTGTATATTGTAAGGGGTTCAGGTGCCCAGAGGGCCTTTCTACAGGTGCAGCCAGGGGCAGTGGTCAGTAAGGGTACGGCAAGCTCTGGGTTTGCCCCATAGGTGAAACCAGCTGTGAGGGGAAGAGAGTGGAAGACAAAAAACGGGGAACTGGTGCAACCGGCTGGAGAGAAAGGGGAGGTCAGAGGAGGCAAGGGGACATGAAGTTAGAGCAGCGGTTCTCAGCTTTGTTTTGTACCAGGATCCATAGGCATAAACATCAGTGGCGGGTCCTGACCCAGTGCTCCTAAACCTGATGTGCTGCATCCCTGTTCCACCCCACCTTCCAAGGCAGAGGGTGGTTGGGTGGGGCAGGAGGCGTGGGGAATTGGTTATCAACAGCAGGCAGGGATGGGGCTTGAAGTGGGGAGCTTCAGGGATGCAAAGCAACTTTGGTTCCAGCAGTGATATAGTTAAAGGTGATGTTAAAGGCTGGTTTGAGTGACACGGAAGTGTCTCAGCGGAGACTAAAGCTGATAGGTGATCACAGGAGTGACAGTGATGGCCAGATCTTTCTGGGGAGGACTAGCTGAGGAGTGTGGTGCGACTTGAAGGTATAAAACCAGCTGCCTGGCTCATTTAAGCATCTGATGGTTTTGGTTTGCTTTGGGCCCTTTCTAGGGTATCCGAGAGTGAGAGCAGGGAGGGGGGAGGGTGTCTGTCTGTCTATCAGAAGCAATAGCCAGTTCCCTGCAGTTTCTGTGGTGCCCTGCCTGTTTGAATATTCTTGTTGGGACCCATTGTCTGGGTCGATTGCCATTTTGTGCCTGTGCAGCCATAGCTGGGAAGCATTTATTGTTGCTACATCGTTGTGGTTCTGGTTCTGTGTATTGCCACACAGTTTGACAGCCCTGGTTGTTACTGTTCTATCTGTCTGGTATTCACTGTTGTTATTAGTTCACCTTTTAAATTTTGCAAACTTACTCTTCTACTGTGTCTGTGACAGAAGTGACGCCTGGTGGGCCATCCTTGACTCTTTCTCTAGGGTAATATAGGCTGCGGTGCTTTTGCCCTTTAGGGTTAGGCCCACGCTCAGGATCTCAATATTGCACTATTAGAGAGCGAGCCACGGGGTACAAATTGCAGATTGTCACAACCCAAAGTTGTGGTTTTTTTGTTTGAGTGTGCTTCGGCATCGCTAAATCATGTTCCCGCCAAAATTGCAGCTCTTTTGCATGGTGGAGTGTTCTGTTGCAACAGAGGACCCGCGTGCAGGAGCTTTTCCCGCCAGTTCTGTAGCTTTCTTTGCATAGTGCATTTCTTTTGCATTATAGTGATGCATGATTCAAAGGAGTTCCTGCCATTTGTATTAAGATTCGAGCCACATTATTGGCCAGTCTTAATGTAGGCACACGTGGCAGCTAGCTATTTGCTTTCTAGCTGTACAAAAGGCTTGGGTAGTTTCCGCCCAAGTCGGAGAGAGAGAAAGCACGTGGAGTTTGGGAAAGGAGCGTGAAGATCTCTAAGCGCTGCTGATCCATACGAACCCAGCTTTTTCCTTAAGAGGGCAGCAGAGGTTTAATTTGTCGAACCCACGGAGTTTCAACAACTCCGGGGAACCTATTTACCGTACCCTCGGAGCCTTAACAACTCCGAGGCAACTAACCTCTAGCCTCTCCCCGTCGCCGATTGCAGCCCAGACGTATCCCTGTCCTAAGGACCCCATTGTCAAAACCACGGAGTCTTAACAGCTCCGGGGGACCTGGGAACCGAGTAACACTCACGGAGATACAGCTGCTCCGTGGGAACGAATTCTTGAACCCGTGGAGCCTGAATCACTCCGGGGTCAAGGAACCGAGTTTATTAGAGTCCTCCACCGAGAACTCAAGCGGAGCTGTGCCTGGAAAGCTGACCAGCCTACACTGCGACAACCTTGGATGTAAGTAAATAATCTTTTCAATCAACCATTACGCCTCCGTGACTGATTCTAGCTTGAGCATACTATACCGCACTGCGGTTTTCTCCAGCCCTGTGTGCCCAGGCTGCCGGCCACAGCCTGTGTGCACAAAGACGGGCCCCCGGCTCGCATATGGTGACCCAGATGGGATCGGGAGAGAGCTCGCACATGGTGATCCAGGCGGGATCGGGAGAGGGCCCGCAGACAGATAAGCCCACAGAAAAATCAATTAGGCGCACACACACATTCAAGGTGCATACACTCCAACCAGGCGCGCGCACACACACCACCAAAAAAGGTACATACACATCCAAAATTACCAGCCTAGGCACATGCACACCTATCACCAATCCAAACACCTACACACTATACACACGAACAATTGGACAAAAATCTGTTGTCAATACCCACACACCCAATACACATACACGGATCACTAATTCATATATCACACACATGATGATGTATATTTACATGTTCACACACATACCACCCATCTACACATACATACAGGTGAGTTCCTAATTTGGATGGTACGGTTTGTATGCGAGTGTTTGGGTTACTTGGGATACCTGGGGGAAGTTTAAGGTGAGAGAGTGAAAGTTGCTGGGAGTACAAATTGCTGGAACCGGGATTAGAACCGGTAGACTGGAGAGAATGTGGCTAAGGAACTGAGGCTTGGGGTTACTTTAGGCCAATTGATGTTAATTGATTAAAGGACAATGCCCAAAGCCTGCAGAACAGGGGAGGGATGCTGGAGAGAACCTGGCACACAGGCTGGGACTGGAGCTGGAGTTGGAGCTGGAGCTGCAGGGGAGCCAAAAGATAGATGAGGAGAGGGAAACTGGGACTGGGAGGAAGTAGAGAGGCTAAGGGGGAACTGGGAGTTGGCTCGGGGATCCGCGTGTGCTGGAGAGAAACTGCCAGGGAGCTCAGGAAGCTATAGAAGAGGGGCGGCTGGTGCCGGGAGCTGGAGAAAGGGCTCCAGCTGCTGGTGAAACTGCAGGGCAATGCCGGGAGGGCCAGGGCTGGATGGAGGGCCCTGGATCTGGGCTGGAGGGCTGTGGGGAAATTTGGGGCAGGCCAGAAGGCTGCAGGGGCCCTGGAAGGCTGGGTGGGGCACATGCTGAAAAGACCACAAGTCCTGGCAAGGGGACTCCAGGCAGATCAATAAGCTGGGAGGAGGGGCACCAGGAGCCAGAGAAGGGTTCAAGGGCTCTGGCTGCTGGCGAGGACTCTGAGGGGGCGGCTGGAAAGACTGCAGGGAGTCGCAGCAGAGAAGGGCTCTGGGCAGATCAGTAAGCTGGGAGGAGGGGCTCTGGTTGTAGAGACAGAAAGCTAGGAACAGAGAGAGATCGCAGAGGCAGCAGAGCAGAGACGGGGAGTAGGGGAACAGAGAGACAGGAAAGATGGGGGGGGAGAAGGCAGGAAGAGACTGGGATTAGGGAGAAGGCAAGGGCAGAGAGAGAGAGACAGGAGGAAGATCAGAGGAGCAGAAAATAGGAACTGGAGTAAGGCTGGGGGATCAGTAAGTCAAAACCCAACTCGGGTTCTAAATTAACAGTGGGTTTATTGGACAGGAACAGATGGTGACAGGATATCTTATTATTTCCTTTGCACACACAAACACACACATGAACACACAATGGCAGTAGGGGTTACAGATGTTCGGTGCATGGGGCTGAAGTCCAGGAGGGTGGAGAGAGACAGAGAGAGAGAGAGCGTCCAAATTGTAGGAGGAAGTGTGCAGGTAATATCTACCTAGCCCAGGCTGAAAGTTGATCCTCGATGGTCACTCGGGGTCTCCTTCAGCTCGATGTTGTCCAGAGCGGGTCACTAGCAGGGCCTTTGGTGTGGATAGGTAGAGCGATGTGGATCTTGTCTGGTCCGGATGGAAAATGGCATTCCCACTGGGTCTGTCTTTACTGTCCCTTTCTATAGGGGCAGACCGTCTATGACCCCAGTGGCAGGGGGCATGCCCAGGCAAGAGTCGGCCTCTGGTGCCCTGAGCATGTGCATTCCAGGTCAGAACATGCAGTTTCAGGTGTCTATTAATGGTGGGTTCAGTGGCTTCTGCAGCAGTCTTTGTCTTCCAAATCCTGAGCAAGGGAGGGTCAATGCAGGGTGATGGTTGGGTTGTCGAGTTGATGGTTTGGTCATTCAGAGGGAGCTAGTTTTAGACCTACTGCCATTGTCTCTCAAGCACCCTCATTCATGCCCACTCATTCAGGAACCAAGTTACAAAGGAGGGGTAAGTATGAGTCACACACTTACCATAGGGTTTGCCAGGGCAGGGGACACAAGATGGAGACTTGACATACAAAATGGAAACTTGACATTACTTGACATTTCTTTCCGGACATAGGCCTAACTCATATAAATCCAATATAAAACAGTAAAAGTTAATACAGTCATAATAGGAACATAATGTAATACAACATAAAACAGTAAAAATCAATACAAACATAATAGAACACTATTGACAATATAAAAAGGGGCATATGACTGTGTGGGAGTATAAGAACTTATCGTAGCTTCCCTAGTAGTACTTGTAATCACTTTTAAGGGATAGAGAGGGCAGAGAAAAAGTCAGAAATGGTTCAGGGGAGGGAGTTTATTTTTAAATAATAATAATAAAAACAAAAGAGAAACTGGGGCTTTTGCTACATATTTCCCCCCCTCCCCTTGACATCAACCTTTCACAAGGCTGGTGTCATTATACTTTTTGTATTCTTAGAAGCCTTGTTTCTCTGACCTCGGTTTGTAGCACGCGCAAGGTGGAGAGGAGCTTACAGTATGAAAACAAAATTAAGAATGCTAGGAGAAGCATTAGTATAAACAATATAACGATAGGGTGCAGCATCAGGTTCAGGATTCCAGTGGCACTGGGAGACCGGCGGATCAGGGTCTCCCACCAGCTGTGGCAGGTTGTTCCTTCGACCTTAGTTAGTACCTGTGTGATTCTTTGGTTATTAGCTTGTATAATTGTGTAGGTTTCATTGGTTAGATCAGGGGTTTCCAACCTTTTTGAATGTGGGGCCGGATCAAGAACTTTTTATCACCCAGTGGAAAGGCAAGCCATATTCAAAGACCTCACAGGAAGCGGTGTCACATCAGGAAGTGATGTCACATCAGGAAGTGATGTCACGTGACCTTTGACATCAATGAAGTTGCAGCAAGTGACAATGAAAAGGGCCTGGAAATATGGTTTAAAATCCAAAATAAAAACAATATAAAAGCAACAATGAAATAATACTAAACACTTGACTAAAATAAACACTGTCGCGTAATGAAAGAAGCATAATGCAAGTCAACAGATCAAATGTGGAAAAGATATCTGCCAGAGTGGAAACTAATCAAAGGTGGAGGGATGCGTCTTGGCGGGAGACACCTGAGCGGCACTTTGCGGTCTCTGCCGCTCACTGCCTTCCAAGGGGCAGGTGGGAGGGGAGGGAGGAGGGAGCAGGGGCTCCTCAGTACATCTGAGAGGCTGCGAGAGAGACTTGCGGCTCAGCTGGGCATGGGTGCAGCTGCAGCTGGGCACGGAGCAGAGCAGGATGGGGAGAGCTGCTGCCACGCTCGGGAGCCCCAGTCCAGGCTCCTCCTTGTCCTCCTGGCCACAGCCTCCCTGGGATGTGCGGGAAAGGCGCCCTCCGCTCTGTCGCTGCCCACCTCACTGCCCTGGTGGCTGCAGGTGCCCGTGCCACCTACCGTCCCCAGCAGCACATGAGGAGCGGCCGCCTCGGGGCCCCGGGG
>NW_005842902.1:55674-60885 GCF_000455745.1 Alligator sinensis | reverse complement strand
CCGGTATGCCCCTCCTCCCCGCCAGCGACTGATGTGTCCTGGGCCCGCGAGTGAAGCTGCTCCTCTGCCACCCGGCAGCAAAGTTCTCAGGTGAAGGCTCCGTCCTGTGCCTGCCCCGAGCCCGCGGCACCAGCTGCGGCCACCCCGGCAGGGCGGGAGGCCGGTGGCGAGCCGCAGCCAGCGCTGCCCCCGGCCAGGGAGGGGTCCAGCCCCACGAGGGACCCAGCCGGGCCGGGTCACGCTGCGCTTACGTGGTGTGTGTGGGAACCTTGTCCCTTCCCCAGCCCTTCAGTAGCCATTAGGAAGCTGCTGAGGGTCTGGGGGAGGGACGAGAGGTTTCCCGTCGCAGCACTGCGGGCCACAGAAAATGCCTTGGCGGGCCGTACTTTGGACAAGCCTGGGATAGATCATACAGGGTTTGCAGGGCTTGCTGGAGGCCTGGGTGTGTAATTGCATGTCTGAGGGCTTGGGGAGAGATTCCTCGGTGGGTAGGGACTAGGTTGGTTTAAAAAATACCATATTTTGCAATAAGGGAGGAGTGTATTACATTTTTGCGCTCATATTTAATATCACAACCAGTTATAGTCCTAACGTTACACAGACAGATGTTTTGTTGAAGGTTGGGGATACTCTGGAAGTCATTTACAGTACACAGGGTGTGGATACATACACAGCCAAAGCCTATATCAACCAGCAGGGATCAGGTGTTGGGGTTTTTGTCATCACATAGGGACAGACAGAGAAATTGGGATCAAAACAGAGGGTGTTTGATTGTAAAATAAATTCTTCACAGATATAGCCAGAACCAATGTCCTCACAGTCACTGATGGAGATAGCTTCAAATCTGCCATCCGGTCATTCCCGTGCCCAACGCATGCGTGTTTGGGGAATGACAAACGTGTTACTAATCCGGATCCCCAGCGTTAGAATGGGGAAAATTTTGTCTTCCTGTCCGCCGATTAGCCCAGAGATTATGACAGTAACGGTCCATGAATTCAGATCAAAACTAAATTGTAACATCTGATTGTAGGGTTGGAATTGTGGGGATTGCTTGGTGTGAGCTATTAACAGACTTTTATCTTCCAGTGGGATGTGTCCTTCCATACCCTGGAGGATGATGCCCTTAATTACAGTTAGGTACCATGTCTGTGCTTGGGTATACATAAGGGCAAAGGAGGTTTTTCTCTCCAAGGCTATGATTGCCTCAGCCAGGGTATGGGAGTCTTGGGGTTCTATATGCTGCATCCATTGCATTAAGGAGGTCATGGACAGTTATTTGAGCTGCTAATTTGAAATTTTCTTCCATAGGTCTATCCAATTGATGAAGGAGGTGTCCAGTATTTGCCAATTTGTTTTGAAGCACCTCTGAACTGATGGAGTTGATGACACCAGCGCCGGTTCCAGTTGCTCCCAGCACTGTGCCCAGAGACCTTCACCTTTGGGGAATGAAGGAACTATTGTCTGGTGTGGCAAGGGTCTGATTCACCCATGCCTGGCATCCAATATTCAGGGGAGCCATATACTTTCTGCACTGTGGGTATTGCTGCAGGATGTTGCGGGTCTGCAAATCAATAGCAACCTTCCACAAGGAAGGATTTAGTTGTGTATTAGAATAAAGTTTTACTTGCATCTTTCTTGACTACAAATGGTCAGACTTCGTGTATTTGTGCCCCCTCGTGGACAACGATCTTCATGGCCAGAGCAGGGAGATCCCCAGAAGCTGAGGCTCTCCATGTTCCGGAATCTGGGAGGGAGAAGCTGTGGGCAAAGGTGCCACAACTGGATGGAAGGCATTTTGCTCCACAGTTTGTTCAATTAAATGTGAATTTTTTTTAATTTGGGATGGACTGTGTAAGCATGATACGAAACCTTCCTTGTGGCGAAGTTACCATTGCTTGCATGAGTTCCGGGGAGGTCTGTTGGGAGGTGTTACTTCCTAGGCACACCTGGATGTGGTCTTCTCCAGCAGGTAGGGGGCTGGAGAGGTTGCATGCAATACAGGAGCAGGTGGGTAGCGGAAGAGGTGTTGGTGAAGAGGGGAAGGGTGTGGATGGAGTAGGGGTAGGTGTAGGTTTTGGGGGATGGATTAATTTGACTACCAGGGCTCGTCCATAACATCCCTGCCCATTCCTCATCCAGCCGTGGATTTCCATGCTCGGCTGGAATGCTGATGTTGACTACCCTCCACATATTGTACCCCTTGGGTCCACCCCTGACTTCCTCCCTTGGGTTGAGGCCTATCCTGGATGGTGCATTTGATCCTAATGAAGATGGTAAGGTCGGAGAGTTCAGGGAGTGTTAATTCTGGTATGGAAACCTGGGGTGTTTTCCACATGGGTGCATCCCACTGGATGCACCCTGGTTTTGGTAATGCTGGGTGGGGTGAGTTGTGGATACCTTTTATATTATTGTTGCAGGCAACCATCCCCAAACAACAGGAGATTCCATTACTATGGACGACCAGTTGGCTGTTTGGGCAGTGGAGACCGCCTGCGAGTGGGATGACCCACGGGCAGACAGTCCCCCACAGGTTCAAAGTTTTCATGATTGGAAATAGGATTGAGGTTGTCCAAACATTCGTTATTTTAGGGGAGATGTTGGAAAAAGGGGGTGGGTGAAACAACGACCTTTTCCCTACGGAGGTTTTGCCCTAATGCCTTTACCTGCCTCAAAGTTGAATACAGGCACGGTTCAGACTGCTCAGTGCCTGTTCACCATGACCAAAGCCGTCCTTCTTGCTATTCAAGAAGGCTGGGAGGTAGAGAGAGAAGGAGACTCACCCTTATCCCAGGATAGTCAGGTGGTTCCTCCCCTGCTTGTCAGTCTGTGGCGGCGGAGTACTTTCTTCGTATGGTGGTCAGTTGCTGTGACATCCTATCGGAGCAAGGCTGGTTTCGAAGTCACCCCCGCCCTGTTCCTTTGAATAATCTTCACTGTGAGATGTGAGCCCATTATCCAAGGTCTCCTTTGTCAATTTGGACCATGGTTGGGCTTATTCTGTTAATGATAGGAAAGGGTCCAATCCATTTGGACTCCAGGACATGTGCCTTCGGGGTGAGTCAAAGGTACATGACCTGTTCTTCCAGAGTTTGGGGAAATGTTCAGTCTGTTTGTCAGTCTGTTTGCCCATCTGCAGCCATGCCTGCTGGATGGGCCTCATTGACATGCAGTTCGTGTTGCTTGAGCCGATAGGGTAGCTCGTTTACCCAGTCAACGATCTCAGTGGACTGAGGGTTGTCCATGCCACCTGAATATGGGATCAGCCCCGTAGAGAACAAGGCCTTCTGCTTACCAAACAGAATCTGGTAAGGCTGGAGGCTTGTTCCTAGTTGGTTCCCGCTGTGAAGGGCTGCCTGGATTAAAGGGAGCCTGCTGTCCCAATCAGTCCCTGCCTGGTTGACAACTTTCCTAAAGGACTCCTTGATGGTTCTATTCATCCTTTCCACCTGCGCAGAAGACTGAGGGATGATGGGGAATGTGTAGCTGCTGCTTTATGCCCAATGCTTGCAGCAGCTGTTTTACAACAGCCCCAGTGAAGTGAGGGCCCCGGTCTGAATCAATAATTTTGGGGGTTCCAAATCTGCAAATTACCTCTGCCCATGATTTCTTGGTGGTCGCTTCAGCAGTGTGGGTGCACATTGAGAATGCCTCTACCCACCTGCTGAAGGAGTCTATAATGCCCAGTAGGTATTGGTTTCCTCTGGGAGTGCAGGAAAGTTTATCAATGAAATCCTTTTGGATTCTTTGCCATGGGCCCAGAACCTGCTGGTGGAGCCGGGGGCCAGGATCCATGGGTCTGGCTCCCTCTCCTGCGCAGCGCAGACAGTTCTGCACCCACTCCTTTACCTGCTTTTGCTATCCCCAGTCAGCATGCAATCTCTTGTACCCTGGCTATGGTAGCATCCTGTGATTCATGCCACAGATTGTGGCAGGCACTTAGGATTTCTTCCCTGCATTCCAGAGGCGGCACCCACCTAACCTCTCCTGTAGACTGCTGAACAGCATAGTCCCCCTGAACCTTCCAAGTTTGATCATTTGAATACCGAGTTTGGACTGCAGCAACACTCCCTCGCGCTTTCCTTTTTGCTGTGGCAATGGCTAATTGATTCATGTTGGCTTCCAAAGTACCAGCCTTTTGGTGTCCCTTAACATGCCGAATGTACAGTGCAAGGGGGTTCTTTAAGATCCATTCCCAAATCACTTGCCAATCTTCTTTGTGCATAATTTCCTTGCCGTCAGCAGCATGCCAATTATTTTTGCTCCAACCATGTAACCAATACAGCAGTGCTTTAGCGCAGAAGTCCAAACCTGTGTACACCCATAATTTAGCTCCAGGGGGATCATGTTGTTCAAGCAACTCCCTAATGGCTCTAACCTCAGCTGCCTCAGCAGAGTACCCAGCAGGCAGAGCACCTCCTAATTCTTCTTTGTCTAGGTTCACTGCCCCATACCCAGTAAACCGTTTTTCATTTTTGCAATTTGAGCTCCCATCAGTAAACCGCACGTGGTCAGGCTGATCCTTATGTGGTATTTTCCTCCAGCGGTGGAGCTTCAGTTCCTTTCTGGTATGGGTCTATGCCTGGGCACTCATGCTTAGTGCCTTCAATCAGGAGGGCATAGGGGAGCGGGTCACGTTTAGAGTGGGTCTCGTGTCCAACCCCTCACTCTGGTAGGAACAATGTCCACTGTGCGATTCTGGTGTTGGACACCTTTGAACCTGTCAGTTTTCCAAACAGGATGTACTTCAGAGAAGAGTGGTGAGTCTGAGTCACCCTTGGTGCCATCTCCGCGAGTCTCACAAACTTCTGCACCGCCCAAACTGCTGCCAAATATTCTCTCTCACACTGATTAAAATTCTGTTCAGGGCCTGTCAGCTTGCTGGATTCATGTGTCACAGGCAGCAGTTTGTGGTGGGAATCCTTCTGTAAAATTAGAGCTGACAGAGCCTTGTCAGCTGTGGCTAGCTTGATATAAAAAGACTTGGTGGGGTCTGGGTAGGCCAATGCTGGGCCTACAACCAATGCCTCTTTTAACATTTTAAAGGCTCCCTCTTGAACTTCACTCCATTCCCACCATGTCTTTTTCTTTAACAATTTCCACAAGGGCTATGTAACCTCTGTGAATTTATAAATGTGGGAATGGTGGAAGTTGAATCCTCTCAGCAGTATTCGCAGCGAGTGGGGATCTGTGGGGGCTGGCATATTTAATAGG
>NW_005842902.1:50558-54600 GCF_000455745.1 Alligator sinensis | reverse complement strand
TGTTCCGGAATCTGGGAGGGAGAAGCTGTGGGCAAAGGTGCCACAACTGGATGGAAGGCATTTTGCTCCACAGTTTGTTCAATTAAATGTGAATTTTTTTTAATTTGGGATGGACTGTGTAAGCATGATACGAAACCTTCCTTGTGGCGAAGTTACCATTGCTTGCATGAGTTCCGGGGAGGTCTGTTGGGAGGTGTTACTTCCTAGGCACACCTGGATGTGGTCTTCTCCAGCAGGTAGGGGGCTGGAGAGGTTGCATGCAATACAGGAGCAGGTGGGTAGCGGAAGAGGTGTTGGTGAAGAGGGGAAGGGTGTGGATGGAGTAGGGGTAGGTGTAGGTTTTGGGGGATGGATTAATTTGACTACCAGGGCTCGTCCATAACATCCCTGCCCATTCCTCATCCAGCCGTGGATTTCCATGCTCGGCTGGAATGCTGATGTTGACTACCCTCCACATATTGTACCCCTTGGGTCCACCCCTGACTTCCTCCCTTGGGTTGAGGCCTATCCTGGATGGTGCATTTGATCCTAATGAAGATGGTAAGGTCGGAGAGTTCAGGGAGTGTTAATTCTGGTATGGAAACCTGGGGTGTTTTCCACATGGGTGCATCCCACTGGATGCACCCTGGTTTTGGTAATGCTGGGTGGGGTGAGTTGTGGATACCTTTTATATTATTGTTGCAGGCAACCATCCCCAAACAACAGGAGATTCCATTACTATGGACGACCAGTTGGCTGTTTGGGCAGTGGAGACCGCCTGCGAGTGGGATGACCCACGGGCAGACAGTCCCCCACAGGTTCAAAGTTTTCATGATTGGAAATAGGATTGAGGTTGTCCAAACATTCGTTATTTTAGGGGAGATGTTGGAAAAAGGGGGTGGGTGAAACAACGACCTTTTCCCTACGGAGGTTTTGCCCTAATGCCTTTACCTGCCTCAAAGTTGAATACAGGCACGGTTCAGACTGCTCAGTGCCTGTTCACCATGACCAAAGCCGTCCTTCTTGCTATTCAAGAAGGCTGGGAGGTAGAGAGAGAAGGAGACTCACCCTTATCCCAGGATAGTCAGGTGGTTCCTCCCCTGCTTGTCAGTCTGTGGCGGCGGAGTACTTTCTTCGTATGGTGGTCAGTTGCTGTGACATCCTATCGGAGCAAGGCTGGTTTCGAAGTCACCCCCGCCCTGTTCCTTTGAATAATCTTCACTGTGAGATGTGAGCCCATTATCCAAGGTCTCCTTTGTCAATTTGGACCATGGTTGGGCTTATTCTGTTAATGATAGGAAAGGGTCCAATCCATTTGGACTCCAGGACATGTGCCTTCGGGGTGAGTCAAAGGTACATGACCTGTTCTTCCAGAGTTTGGGGAAATGTTCAGTCTGTTTGTCCATCTGCAGCCATGCCTGCTGGATGGGCCTCATTGACATGCAGTTCGTGTTGCTTGAGCCGATAGGGTAGCTCGTTTACCCAGTCAACGATCTCAGTGGACTGAGGGTTGTCCATGCCACCTGAATATGGGATCAGCCCCGTAGAGAACAAGGCCTTCTGCTTACCAAACAGAATCTGGTAAGGCTGGAGGCTTGTTCCTAGTTGGTTCCCGCTGTGAAGGGCTGCCTGGATTAAAGGGAGCCTGCTGTCCCAATCAGTCCCTGCCTGGTTGACAACTTTCCTAAAGGACTCCTTGATGGTTCTATTCATCCTTTCCACCTGCGCAGAAGACTGAGGGATGATGGGGAATGTGTAGCTGCTGCTTTATGCCCAATGCTTGCAGCAGCTGTTTTACAACAGCCCCAGTGAAGTGGGGGTCCCAGTCCGAATCAATAATTTTGGGGGTTCTGAATCTGCAATTTACCTCTGCCCATAATCTCTTGGCTGTCACTTCAGCAGTGTGGGTGCACATTGGGCAGCTGTTTTACAACAGCCCCAGTGAAGTGGGGGTCCCAGTCCGAATCAATAATTTTGGGGGTTCTGAATCTGCAATTTACCTCTGCCCATAATCTCTTGGCTGTCACTTCAGCAGTGTGGGTGCACATTGGGAATGCCTCTACCCACCTGCTGAAGGAGTCTATAATGCCCAGTAGGTATTGGTTTCCTCTGGGAGTGCAGGAAAGTTTATCAATGAAATCCTTTTGGATTCTTTGCCATGGGCCCAGAACCTGCTGGTGGAGCCGGGGGCCAGGATCCATGGGTCTGGCTCCCTCTCCTGCGCAGCGCAGACAGTTCTGCACCCACTCCTTTACCTGCTTTTGCTATCCCCAGTCAGCATGCAATCTCTTGTACCCTGGCTATGGTAGCATCCTGTGATTCATGCCACAGATTGTGGCAGGCACTTAGGATTTCTTCCCTGCATTCCAGAGGCGGCACCCACCTAACCTCTCCTGTAGACTGCTGAACAGCATAGTCCCCCTGAACCTTCCAAGTTTGATCATTTGAATCTGAGTTTGGACTGCGGCAACACTCCCTCGCGCTTTCCTTTTTGCTGTGGCAATGGTTAATTGATTCATTTTGGCTTCCAAAGTATCAACCTTTTGGTGTCCCTTAACATGCCGAATGTACAGTGCAAGGGGGTTCTTCAAGATCCATTCCCAAATCACTTGCCAATCTTCTTTGTGCATAATTTCCTTGCCATCAGCAGCATGACAATTATTTTTGCTCCAACCATGTAACCAATACAGCAGTGCTTTAGCACAGAAGTCCAAATATGTGTACACCCATAATTTACCTCCAGGGGGATCATGATGTGCAAGCAACTCCCTAATGGCTCTAACCTCAGCTGCCTCAGCAGAGTACCCAGCAGGCAGAGCACCTCCTAATTCTTCTTTGCCTGGAATCACTGCCCCATACCCAGTAAACCGTTTTTCATTTTTGCAATTTGAGCTCCCATCAGTAAACCGCACGTGGTCAGGCTGATCCTTATGTGGTATTTTCCTCCAGCGGTGGAGCTTCAGTTCCTTTCTGGTATGGGTCTATGCCTGGGCACTCATGCTTAGTGCCTTCAATCAGGAGGGCATAGGGGAGCGGGTCAAATTTAGAGTGTGTCTCGTGTCTAACCCCTCTCTCTGTTAGGAACCATGCCACTGCGTGATCCTGGTTTTGGACACCTTTGAACCTGTCAGTTTTCCGGACAGGATGTACTTTAGAGGAGAGTGGTGAGTCTGAGTCACCACTGGTGCCATCTCCACGAGTCCCTCAAACTTTTGCAACGCCCAAACTGCTGCCAAATCTTCTCTCTCACACTGATTAAAATTCTGTTCAGGGCCTGTCAGCTTGCTGGATTCATATGTCACAGGCAGCAGTTTGTGGTGGGAATCCTTCTGTAAAAGTAGAGCTGACAGAGCCTTGTCAGCTGTGGCTAGCTTGATAAAAAAAGGCTTGGTGGGGTCTGGGTAGGCCAGTGCTGGGCCTACAACCAATGCTGCTTTTAACATTTTAAAGGCTCCCTCTTCAACTTCACCCCATTCCCACTGTGTCTTTTTCTTTAACAAAGTCCACAAGGGCTGTGTAATCTCTGTTAATTTATAAATGTGGGAACAGAGGAAGCTGAATCCTCCCAGCAGTATTTGCAGCGAGTGGGGATCTGTGGGGGCTGGCATATTTAATAGGGCAGACATCCTTTGGGAGTTGATCTTTTTCCCTTCAGCCCCGAGTGTCACCACCAAGTAAGTCACATCTTGGGTAACCAGCTGGGCTTTGGGACGGCTGACGCTGAATCCAGTCTTCTGGATCAGAGCCAGTAGCCTCTTGGTCCTTTCTTCTACCTCCCGCTCCTTGTCTCCGCAGACCAGGATGTCATCCACGTATGAGTACCTTTTCCTGGTCTGGTTCCCCCAGGTTCTGGAGCATGGCCACCACGTGATGGCGGGCTACGGCTGGGGCATTGTGGAACCCCTGTGGTACACTGGTGAAGGTGTCTTGAGTGCCTTGAAATGTGAAGGCAAACCGATTCCGTGACTCAGGGTGCACAGGGATGGATTGCAAAAAAGTATCATAGTAGCTAGGGTCAGGAGGGACCTGAACAGATCATCTAGCCTGACCCCCTGCGACAGGG
>NW_005842902.1:48163-49951 GCF_000455745.1 Alligator sinensis | reverse complement strand
CCCATCCTATTCTCGTCTGCCCACTTTTGTAGTCTGTCTAAATCTAGTTGCAGCCTCTCTCTCCCTTCAAGTGTGTCCACCTCACCCCACATCTTAATGTCATCAGCAAACTTGGACAGTGTGCTTTCCACCCCCTCGTCCAAGTTGCTGATGAAGATGTTAAACAGTGTGGGCCCGAGGACCGAGCCCTGGGGTACCCCACTGGTCACATCTCACAAGGTTGAGTACAACCCGTCCACCACTACTCTCTGGGTGCGCCCCATCAGCCAATTTTTTACCTATCTGACTGTGCAGGCATCAATGCCACAGTCACTTAATTTGTTGATGAGGATGGGGTGAGAGACAGTGTCAAAGGCCTTCTTAAAGGCTAGAAAGACTACATCCACAGTGACACCATCATCCAAGGATTTAGTTACTTGGTCGTAAAAGGCAATCAGGTTGGTCTGGTAGGACCTACCTTTGGTGAAGCCATGCTGATTTCCCCTGAGCATGATCTCCCCTGCAGGCCCCCCACAGATGTGCTCCTTGATGATCCTCTTAAAGAGCTTCCCGAGCACTGAGGTGAGGCTGGCCAGATGACCACAAGTGCTCATATGGCCGGGCCAAAGGCTCCACGATAACCTCTGCCAGCTCCCTCAACACCCTTGGGTAGAGGGCACCTGGACCTGTAGATTTAAAAATGTCTAGCCCTTCCAGAAGATCCCTAACTATGTCTGCACCGACTGAAGGCTTGATAGAGCTATCCCCAAGATTGTCCCTTCCTCTGGTAGGTGGGATATCCCGATCCTTGTTTAGGAAAACAGAGGGAAAGAAACTGTTAAAAATATCAGCTTTCTCATCTGGCGTGACCACCAGATTACCATTTGTGTCTTGCAGGGGCCCTACATTGCCTGGTGCCCTCTTCTTGCTCCCAATGTACTTGAAAAAGGACTTTTTGTTGTCCTTAATCCTGGACGCTAGCCTGAGTTCCATCTCTGCCTTGGCCTTCCTAATAACCCTCCTACACTCACAGGCCAAGGAGGAGTACTTCTCCTTGGTGATAGTTCCTCCCTTCCACTGCTTGTACGCCTCCCTTTTAGTCCTCAGGCATTGCTGAATGCCCTTGCTGAGCCAAGGGGGTTTCTGAGCACTCTTACCCACCTTGCTTTTCTCAGGGACTGTTATCCTTTGGGCCTGGAGGATTGCCCTCTTAAGGTATGACCATCCCTCGTGGGCTCCCATCTCCTCTACCTTCTGGGCCCTTAGTGCCTCCCCCACTAGTCTCCTAAGCTCATTGAAGTTGGCCCTTCTGAAGTCAAGGGCTTTAGCCTTGGTATGAGCCCTAGACGCCCTGCATTGGATAGTGAAATCCAGCAGGTGATGATCGCTATTGCCCAGGTGGTCAAGGACCTGCAGTCCCCTCACCAGGTCATCCCCCGTGGCCAGGACCAGGTCCAGCAAGGCGTTACCCCTAGTGGGGCTGTGCACTTCCTGTATAAGGTGAAGGTCCTGTAATACAGCCAGGAACCTACGCGAGCGGTCAGACCTGGCTGTCTGCTCCTCCCAGCAAATGTCTGGGTTGTTTAGGTCACCCATGACAATAACATCCCTTGACCTAACTGCCTCCATAAGCTGACTGGAGAAGTTCTGGTCTAGCTCTTCCCCCGGTTGGGTGGTCTGTAGTAGACACACACCGTAAGGTCCCTTTCGCCATGCCCCCCTTGTAGTTTGACCCATAGTGTCTCTGCCCAACCTTCCTCTAACCCATAGCTAATCCTTGATGATGTGAGGTTCTCTTTGACCTAGAGT
>NW_005842902.1:44688-46267 GCF_000455745.1 Alligator sinensis | reverse complement strand
GCAACATAAAATTAGTTGTGCTATTACATATAAACTTAAGCCTAAAATTAAAATCATGCATAATGCAGACATTATCTTCCCCAGCAGCCCTTTAAACAATCCTCTAGGATCTAACCAAGCAAACCAATCTGCCGAAGAATCTTTAGGAACAAATGCTACTTCAGCAGCTTTGGCAGTGTGAGCTAAGGCATCATTCACTTGCTTTTCTACTAACTTAAAAGTACTATTTACATAGCTACAACATTCCTGTCCTATTAGAGGATACTTCAGCAGCGTTGGCAGTGTGAGCTAAGGCATCATTCACTTGCTCTTCTACTAACTTAAATGTACTATTTACATAGGTACAACATTCCTGCACTATTACAGCACAGGCATCCCCTTCAGATGCTAATATGTAATCATTCTAGGGCTAATACTTCAAACACCGCTTGTAATCGCAGGGTGTATCTTCCCACACAGGAAATGGTGGGGCCGGTTATAAGCGGAATTATCCCCACTACTGAACATCCAATCAGCTTTCCTACTGTTAAGGGATTCTTATATGTCTCTAAAGTAGCTCGAGCAGCTTGTTCTTGACTTGACTGTTTAGGGCTTTCCCTCCAATTTCTGAGGTGACCTTGGGGTAAGGACTTGGTTATTATTACTGCTGGAGTTAACCAAGATAATAGCAAAACCCAAACCAGCCAGGTGGTAGCTGGTGGTAAGCTTTTGTACCACATACCCAATAGGTTCCCTTTAAAGCCATCCAGCTGGATGAGGTTTTTTTATTTCATTATACTGAAAGAAAGTTAGACATGTGATGACCCCAGCCCCTCACAGAGGGTAAGGACTTGGTTATTATTACTGCTGGAGTTAACCAAGATAATAGCAAAACCCAAACCAGCCAGGTGGTAGCTGGTGGTAAGCTTTTGTACCACATACCCAATAGGTTCCCTTTAAAGCCATCCAGCTGGATGAGGTTTTTTTATTTCATTATACTGAAAGAAAGTTAGACATGTGATGACCCCAGCCCCTCACAGAACTAGGTCTACCCCAAACATTTGTTGTTGGTATGGGTGTGCTGTTTTTATGACAATGTCCTCCTATTAGAGAGCAATCCCACACAGTAATATTTGGTAGCTGTATTGATTTACAGGTTATTGAGCTGCCAGTGGTTGATTGATCATATGGGTTATACTGACTTTTGAAACTTTTGCACCATGTTCTGTCTTTGGTGTGATTATTCATCCAAACTCCATTACCCATATCATAATGTTTACAATTACTATGCCCCAATGAATAATTTCGCTATTGGGAGTAGTTGCATAAGCCAGTGGTTGATTGATCATATGGGTTATACTGACTTTTGAAACTTTTGCACCATGTTCTGTCTTTGGTGTGATTATTCATCCAAACTCCATTACCCATATCATAATGTTTACAATTACTATGCCCCAATGAATAATTTCGCTATTGGGAGTAGTTGCATAACCAACACATTTCTCCCTGTTGAGGTGTCACCTTAAGGTACTTGGCATCATTCCAGGTGGCATTGTTTGGGTCTGCCCACCGCACAGTTAAATTTAGAAGGGTTAAAGGT